>NC_089494.1:80344268-80516768 GCF_036850765.1 Saccopteryx bilineata
TACCAAGATCCATAAGATAGTTTTAAAAGTTACAGAGTGTGTGATTATATGTCTGTTTATCTATCATCTATCTATCTATCTATCTATCTATCTATCTATCTATCATCTATCATCTATCTATCTATCTTTCTATTCATTCACTCATCTATCTATATATATCAAAGAGAATTCTATTGTATGCTTTTTCTTATGAAGAATATAAACAAAATAAAAGAGCAAAGGAAGAATAGTCATAGTAGTTGCTATGAAAGAACTAACAATGCAAGACATGGGAACTTTCTCTGGAAGCAACACACTGTAGTGGAAAGGATATTGGCCTTGCAGATGTTTAGACATTGTTTTGAATCCCACTACCAATATTTCTAAGAGCTTTTGTCATTGATATCTTATTTAATCTCCCTTTGCTTCAATTTCCTCATCTGTAAGATCAGAAAAGCGTTCTCACTGAACCAAGTTTTACAGCCTAGTGGGAATGTACCTAAAATGTCAAGCATAGTTTTGGCACAGAAATTTACCAAATAGCAGCTATTGTTATCCTAATTAGACTATGCACCATAAGAGAACATTTGCAATTTACATAAGACTACCAAGTAGTATGTGGTGGCCTTCTGCCAAATGCCAAGGGAAATATCTTTCTTCCACTTTGCATGTAAAGGCATTCATACCAGATTATATACACATACACACCAAATTGTATAATATGTATATATATGATGTATATATAATAATTAAACTTTCCAGCTTCTTTAGCTATTTTGGTGTTTCTTGTTGGGACTCTCTCTGCTAATGATTAGCCATAGTTGAAATCATTTTGCTGGAATAGAAATAAGAAGAAACCTATAGTGAGAGTTGGCATTCAGGGGGTGGTAACTGGTCTAAGTTTCCCCACCCCTCACTCCCCGTGCCTATACTGTATACTGCCTCACAGATGGCATTTTCCTATCTCCTGCCTGTGTTACTTTCATAAGGTGGTGCCCAGTGGAACTTCACAAAGACTATTTGCCATCCTTTACCACAACTACTATTAGCAATGCACTAATTAAATTATGATGACCATAAGTGAATACTATAGGTACTCTATATTATTTCAACAGCTTATCCTTCTCTTTTTATATGTGAATAATTGAAATCATGGGGAAACTAGTCCATGATTATAATGATTATAATGTTAGTAAATGGCAGAGTTGGGATTTAAACTCTGGTCCAAGTCTGGTTTTCTCCATATCTCATCAAGGAGATTCTGCTGGTGGATGAATAAACATTCAGGAAGTCTTAACAACACAAGAAGAAAAGTAGCTGGCAGTAGATGCAGCATTTTGCATGAAGCAGGCCCTTCTGCCAGATAACTTTGGTACAGTTTGCTTAGTTCATAAATAAGAAGTAAATATGGATAAGAACCACCATAAAATCACATTTCTACAGCACTTTACAGTTGGTCCATAATTAAATTCAACCACTATAACAACTACTTGAGACACATGTTATAATACTCTTCTTCAAAGAAAGGAAACTGAAGTTTGAGAAGTTAAATCACTTGCCCAATATCATTCACCTAGAAAGAATGTACAGTTAACCTTTGAACAACATGGGGTTTATGAGCACCTGTCCCAGTGCAGTGGAAACCAGCTATAACTTTAACTCTACAGTCTGCCCTGCACATCCATGGATTCAACCAACCATGGTCTAAAAAAAATATTTTCTATCTCAGTGATCGATCTGCTATTCGGAATGCAAAAATACTGGTTCTGATTTTGGGTTAGCTGAATCTGAGGATGAGAAACCTGAGGATGTGAAGGGCTAAGTGTACTTATTGAAAAAAAAAAGTATATAAGTGGGTCCATGCAGTTCAAACCTGTCCTGTTCAAGAGTCAATTGTAGGCCCTGGCCAGTTGACTCAGTGGTAGAGAATCAGTCCAGCGTGTGCATGTTACAGTTTGATTGCCAGTCAGGGCACACAGGAGAAGCAACCATCTGTTTCTCAACCTTTCCCCCTCTCTTCTCTCTCACTCTCCCCCCTTCTCCTGCAGCCATGGCTTGATTGGTTTGAGGAAGTTGGCCTCTGGTGCTGAGGATGGCTCTGGTGGCCTCTGCTTCAGGCACTAAAAATAGTTGGGTTGCCAAGCTTAGGGGGTTTGCTGGGTAGATCCTGGTCGGGTCACATGCAGGAGTTTATCTCTCTGCCTCCCCTGCTCTCACCTCACTTTAAAAAAAAGAAGAGTAAAATAAATAAATAAATAAATAAATAAATTCACATAAAAAAAAAGAAGAGTCAATTGTATACTTTTTTGGAGAGAGATGATACATTATTATTTCCTTGAATGGTTGAGTACCCTCCCTAAAATAACAAAGGTTATTTTACTTTGAATTGATAAAGTTATTAAAGTAAGAAAATACTTTTTTTTAAATTACACTTGAGCCCTGGCAGGTTGGCTCAGTGGTAGAGCGTCGGCCTGGCATGCAGAAGTCCCAGGTCTGATTCCCGGCCAGGGCACACAGGAGAAGCGCCCATCTGCTTCTCCACCCCTCCCCTTCTCCTTCCTCTCTGTCTCTCTCTTCCCCTCCTGCAGCTGAGGCTCCACTGGGGCAAAGATGGCCCAGGCGCTGGGGATGGCTCCTCGGTCTCTGCCCCAGGCGCTAGAGTGGCTCTGGTCACAACAGAGCGATGCCCAAAAGGGGCAGAGCATCGCCCCCTGGTGGGCAGAGCATCGCCCCCTGGTGGGCGTGCCGGGTGGATCCCGGTCAGGCACATGCGGGAGTTTGACTGTCTTTCCCCGTTTCCGGCTTCAGAAAAATACAGAAAATAAATAAATAAATAAATAAATAAATTATATTTGAATCTTCTTGGAAGTTAAGAAATGTATACTTTGAAGATCATGGAAGTGTTACATCTGTGATATCCAATTATTAATTCTAATATTAAAATTTAGAATTATAATATTATTATGTATAACTCAATTATAAAAAAAAACTATTAGAAAAAAAGGAAGGAAAATATTAATTGACACATTTCCAAGCATTATGTAAAAGCTTATAGTATTTGGTTGTATAATTGCTAAAAATTCCAGCATTTAAAAAATAATTTTGGTATTAGGCAAACTTTTAATTCTGGAATGCTTTTTCCACAAAGTAAAATCTCTGATAGTGATCATCAAAGACCAGAAGTAACAGGAATGAAGTTCCCCAGGGAGGAACAGATGGGACTATAGTGCAGAGAATTTAGAGTAAAAGATTGATAAGGGAGTGGGGACTATTTTATAGACTCTTTCGGTAGAAAACCTAGGAAGAAAAGAGATAGGATAGCTGAGTGGGATGCAGGGCAAATAGGTCATCACTGCTCCCTTTCCCATTCTTGAGTAGGGAAAAACAGAATTATATTTATGAGCTTCAGGAAAGGCACACATAGAGCTGATAGTTGAAAAAATCGGTGATGGTGGAGCAAGGCCTCTCTTCTTGCCTTAGTCAGCCTTACAGGGCAGTTGACTCAATTGACAAGTTTTACATCCCCAAGTGACTCTTGTTGTTGTTGTTCTTTCCTGTCCCATGAAACACTGTACTCACCTAGTTTTCACCCATCGCTCTCTGGCTTTCCCCCTTCAGTCTCCTGCTCAGCTTTTCCTTCTTCTTAATCTCTAAACATAAGATTCTCAGAGGTGGGTCCTGGTTTTTGTTTCTTATGCCAATGTATGATCTCATTCATTTCCACAACCTTAAATATTATCTTCCAAATTTATATTCTGGCCTGATTTCACCTCTAAATTCCAGACTCATATATTCAACCAATCAATTTAACATCACCTCTGGCTGTCCCACAGGCATCTTACACATCAGTTTGTGAAATAGAAATCTTTATTTCACCCTACCTCACCCAGCCAGTTTATCTGCATCTTCCCTCTTAGTTAATGACATCCTCACCTACCTTGCTGCTGAAACATGGCTGTTATTGTAAATGCACTCTCTTACTGACTGTCAGTAAAACCAACCTCTCATGGACTTCTGCTCACTGTGTTGACAAAACATATCTCAGCTCCAACGTTACACCTCCTCTGTTGCCACCCCTTACTCTTGAACACCCATCATGTTTCTTTAGAATTATTGCTGAAGTCTAGTAACTGGACTCTCTATTTCCACTTTCACTACATCCACACTACTCTACCATTTAAAATCCTTCAGTGATTCCTAAGGGATAGTGTAAAAAAAGAAAAAAAGAAAGAAAATTCCAAAATTCTTACTATAGCCTAAAAATCCCAGTATGGTTTGATCTCTGGCCATCTTTCCAAATGCTAGTGGGTTATTCCACTATCACACCACACATTCCACCTAGCCACATTGACCTTCCTTTAGTTACTTCAAAGATGTTAAACTTTTTTCAGCTTTGTTGTTTCTTTAACTTCTACCATGACTTCTCCCCTCCTCATGGCTTCATAACTGGCTTCTTCTGTTCATTTAGGTCTTAGTTTAAATATTGCCTCCACTGGTGATACTTCTCTGACTACTCAATTGAAATTTAGCTATGCTCCTTTTATTTTCTCTTACAGTCATTTGTATTTCTGCCAGAGCATTGATTTATTGATTTTTCTCCTTTATTTTCTGCATCTAGAATTTCCTGAAGGTAGGGCAAATCTTATTATAGTGCCAGAAGCTTCTAGCATATTTGCACATAGTATTTATTTGATAATTATTGATTGCATGAATGGTTGAATGAAGCTTAAATCAAAAGTTTAAATGGTGGGAAAAGATATTTTTCTTGAGATAAAAAGTAAAAAAGGTGGTAATGTGTACTGATAAATTTATACGTCTGGGATGAGAAGTGTAAAGAATTTGGAGCTCATATTGGAGGAAAGATTACTTGCTAATGTGATAGGGTAGAAACTTGGGGAAAATAGGGACTATTTGGGATAGACAATATGAACAATGAGAGACAGTACTGACTAACTATACACACATGCACACACACAGTTCTGAGGAGGCATCGAGCACTTTCCTGAATTTGGATATCCCAAAATTCTAATCAAAATACAAGTGTGGTTTGCTCTACTAATTTCTGGCAGCCTAGGTGTAGCAGGAGATAAAGCAAATTGTTGGATTAATCCAAGTATAGAGCAAATGAGGTAGAAAGAAAAGTGTCAGAGTATTTTGAGGGTATTGTTAGAAAATGATTTAATGTTTCATCTTGGGCTTCAGTTTGGGAGAGAGGAAGTAAAGCTAAGAGGAGTAGAAAATGAAAGGGAGGGCAGAAGAGACATCGATGGTTTTTCTCATAACTTTTTAACATTATAATGTAAGTGGGAAATACACCTTTCACACTTAAATATTCTTTATAATCAGGTGCCTAGAAAACTCCACACATTACTATGCTGTTTTGCTCGGGGGCACTATGGATCAGACCAGGAAGGCTTTCAGCATTATTAGCTCCCGCACCATTCTTATATACTGACAGTCATCTAGTTTTCTCAGGTTGTAAACATGATTTCGAGTTATCCTACACTGAAGTAAACTTTCTTTCCCCTATTTGCCCTTTGGAAATCTTGCTTTCTGCTATCCTGGGTGGGTAATCACAGGCAAAGTCAAGTTTAATTTAAATGTGAGATATTTCTGGGTTGGTAATATTTTTTTGAAAATAAGAAATCTCATTTTTATTCTCTATGCTCATTTATTACAAAAATTAGGTATTTAGAATCTGCAGTCCCCATGCCTGTCTTTCTTTCTTTTCTTTCTTTCTTTCTTTCTTTCTTTCTTTCTTTCTTTCTTTCTTTCTTTCTTTCTTTCTTTCTTCTTTTTTTCTTTCTTTTTTTAAATGAGAAGCTGGAGGTAGAGGCAGACTCCCACATGTGCCCCAACTGGGATCCACCTGGCTAGCCCCCTACCCGGGGATGCTCTGCCTATCTGGGGCTACAACTCCGTTGCTTGGCTGCTTAGCAACTATTTGAGCTATTTTAGCACCTGAGGTGAGACCATGGAGCCATCCTCAGCATGTGGGGCCAACTTGCTCAAACTATTTGAGTCATGGCTGTGGGAAGAGAAGGGGGGGAGGGAGAGAGAGAGAGAGAGAGAGAGAGAGAGAGAGAGAGAGAGAAGATAGAGGAGTGGAGAAACAGATGGGTGCTTCTCCTGTGTGCCCTGACTGGGATTGAACCCAGGACTTACACATGCCTGGCCGATGCTCTACCACTGAGCCAAGCGGACAGGGTCCTGATGCTATTCTTAAATTAATCCAATCTAATTTGTTTGGGGAAGTCTAGACTTAGATTACTATAGCCAATCCAACTTGTAAAAACAAATGGGGATGCTAATGTGGGTGTTTCATTGTTCTACACCAAGATAATACAGTACGGTGGTGGGACAGAAAGACCCCGAACTTGAGAAAGATGATAAAGGACTGAGTTCTGATGAGTCCTTTCTGACACTGACTGTCTGAATGACCAAGGGCAGATCTGTGACTTCCCAGAACCTCAGTTTCCTTACTTTTAGGATGAAGATCACAATGCCTTTAATCACAGAAAGTCTGTGAGGATGTGATGAGATAATGGATATGAAATACTTCTAAGGCTCCATGGTGAAAACCGTATGAAGACCTCTGATTATCCACAGTACAAAATACACACATTTGACTGGGCACATTGCCCTTTGCCCAGGCAGCCCTTTAATCCAAATCTAACAAGGGCTCATCATTTCCCAAGACCCTTTTGCCTTATGTGTGCTGAATGCTCAGCCACCAACTTGATTTGAATGTAGCCTATCCAATAAAGAGGGTTTCAAATCAGAAGACGGAGGAAACGATAACATTCTTTCATGTCTATGAATTTTTCATTTTATTCCAAGAGTGTCAAAATGTAGTACAGTAGGTCAAGTGTCAGTCCTCTCAGGTTTGAACAGAAGGTCGAGGAGAATATTTTCTCAGTTTCTATTTGCAATTCAATTGCTGCTCCGACGTGAGCCTTTGGGGGCTCACTCCTCAGGCTCTGGGATCTCCGGGATGGCCAGAAAGAGAATCGGGCATCTAGCTGTGGAGCTTTCTCTGGAATTCTATTATTTTCTCTAAGATCTTAGAATTATTGGAGTTTCTTTTTCTCCTACTGATAAGAAAGTGTAGTTATATAAAATTTTTACTTTTATGTTTTGTTATTTCTAGGGTACACTACTCGTGACATCCAGTCAGAATCGCCTGACTACTAGTTCAGAAGATTTCAGTCTCGTTCATCACCTGAACTCTGAAGAACGAAGCCAGCTGCAGCGGCGGTTCCTGAGGTAACCGTGTATCAGAGCTGCTGGACTCAGGCTTAGCCATGTCAACCACCAGCATCAGCACTTGTCACTTTTACAATAGTCTATTTTGAGCAGGCAGCTGTCAGAGTGAAATTGGGGTGGGTAGGAGGAGAGCAGGAGGGGGTGTGAGGTGGCAGAAATAGTTCTGGGCACAGCTTAGGGCAACTTCGGGGCAGTACTGTTTCTCCTTGGATGAAGCACTTCCTTTCTCATAAGGGACTGGGTTAGGTTGCTTCTGCAGCTTCATTTAGTATATATTAACATTCCGTGGCTGTTTGGCTTTAGCCTTATTCACCCATAGGGTTCGCTTCCCTCTGAGAATATGTAAATTAAATTGTTCTCTCTATGGCTTTAAATTTTTCAGCGTTTCCCATGAGCCTGTAGAAGAACCTTAACAAGGCCCTGAGTAGGTGGTTTCACCGAATGTCAGATTTCCCACACTTTCTCAATGGATCACTCCATTTAACCCCCTCCCCCACTTGTCTAACTCCCTATCTTTCAGGGTAGAGCTCAAACACTCCTGCCCTCCCTCAGGCCAGGTCTGGCTATTCTGTTCTTGCTCCTTTAGTAAGTACCCTCCACTGCCTCAGAACGTTGTGCCCCACACCTTTAAAGCAGACTACGATGTTAGATTGCCTAGTAGGAGCTCAGAATATTTGTTCACTGCTGAGCTATGGTGGTTGGGCAATTTTAAAAAATCACCTCTGCTTAGTGATCTATAGAAAATGATGTCTTATAAATTTTCTCTCTGATGAGGTACATAACATGCAAAGCAATTCCTCTCATACCCCCCTTGACCTGTACATAAGAAAGAGATATTTTCATTTCAGCCAAAGTCAATGATTATAAAGAAACAAAGGAAGAGAATCTATAGCCTATGGAAAAAAACCCAAAACTAGAAATAGAAGTCAAGATATATTCTTTTGATTCCAGATATGCTATTGGCTTGCTGAGATAGCAGATATACATTGTGTGGCTTTTAGAGCCTCATTTTTCTCCTCTGCAAATCATATGAAAGGTAATGTCTTGCATAGTGCTATTGTGTGGATTGATTAGAATAAAAACATATATACATATAAAAATCTGTGTGCTTTCACACACACACACACACACACACATTGCTTGAAACATAAATAAGCTAAATAAGCACTTATTTTTTCCTGAGACTCAGCAAGGGAGTGATTCTCTTTATTCAGATAGCCTTAGAGACCGAGGCAAGGTGGAATGATGAAGTTCACTATGAGAGAGGAGTGGCTGGGGTCTGGGAGAGAACCAGCTGGTGCAATAGAATATTACTGAGTGAGGAAGAATCAGAAGACCTTGGGTTGAGTCCCAACCCTGCCATTTGTGAGCCTGGGGCCCTTGGGCAGGTCACCTTTCCCTGGGTCTTTTCCTTCATCTGTTAATAAGGAGAGGTAACACTTTATCCCCTGGCAGGATAACACTGATGATGTGAAGGATGAAAGGTCCTAGCTGCCTGACATGGTGTGCCCAGCTCATGAGGAAGATAATCAATGAGCAAATAGCCCACAGAATGAAATGAACTGTCACCATCTGAATTATCTGCCACAATCTAAATCCTCAGTTTCCTCTTTAAGTCTGTTTCTCTACAGATAAAGCTGGGATGACGATAGCACCTGCCTTGAGGAATGGTTTTAAGAAGCAAATGAGGATGCATATTTTAAAGGCCTTGTAAATACTATGTTTCTGTATTGCTCCTTCTCACACACATCCGTATACCAAAGTTTTAGAATTAGGGCAATTTAGAAGATGATTTAGTTTTGAATACTATAAACCTTTAAATTTATTTTCAATTGAATTTATTGGGGTAACATTGGTTAATAGGATTAAATAGATCAGGTGTACAATTCTATAACACAGCATCTGCATATTGTATTGTATGTTCACCACCCCAAGTCGAGTCTCCTTCCATCACTATTAATTCTCTTTTTACCCTCTTTTACCTCCCCCAACCCCTCTTTCCCCCTGGTAATGAGTTTTTTGTTTGTTTGTTTGCTTTCATAAAGAGGACCACACCAGCTCCTTTCATTCTGAAAGCAAACAACAAAACAGAACTTCGAAACATTGCTATTTCCCCCTAATTTTATGACCATTGAGCAAAAAATCAATTCCTTCTTGAGAGGCTGCTAGTCTGAATGGGTCAGTTGGAACACCTGATGGGAAGTTATTTTCTGGCACAAGAGTGGCCACGGGAATATTATGGCAAGAAGTTGATAAAATTAGGCCAGTGGTTAATTGGGCCTTGGATTAGATGTGTAAAAAAGAAGTGTAAATAGGTTTAAATTTCTACATTTACTAATACTTGCTCCCAGAAATATTGCTGGGTCTTTGGCCGTATTTAGGAGAAAAAGTCACTGATTTAATTTAACATTGTTGAGTTTTCATTACCGTATTTCCCCATGTATAAGACTTACTTTTTCTGAAAAATCTGAGGTCTAAAAACTGGGTGCATCTTATACAGTGGTTATAGATTTTTTTACTTGCATTTTCTGCTTTTTTGCACTTGTTTTCATGCTCGTTGTTGAAGACAGTGATTTGTCATCAGACACAGATGAGAACAAGCTAATAGATGGGAGTTTTGACAAGTGATGAGAAGTTGTATGAATTTTATGATGAATAAAACATGAGTTCAATAACTTTATGTGATGCATTTTTTTTTTCAAATTTTGAGCCCTAAAATTAAAGTGTGTCTTATACATGGGATTGTCTTGTAAGTGGGGAAATACGGTAATTAGACACTGTTAAACTGTTTTCTTCTCTTTGAATTAGCAGCAGAAATGTTTTACATTCCTCTCTTCTGGTCGTCTTTCTCCTTACAATTCCCTTAGTTATGGGGTAAGTGTGGTAGTCTGTGTCTGTTGGCCTGACCTGTGGTGGCGCAGTGGCTAAGACATCGACCTGGAACGCTGAGGTCGACAGTTTGAAACCCTGGGCTTGCCTGGTCAAGGCACATATGGGAGTTGATGCTTCCTGCTTCTCCCCCCCCACATCCTTTCTAAAGTGAATAAATGAAAAAAAAATCTAAGAAAGAATAAAAAAGGCTCTGTAATCATCTTTTAACAATATTTGACCTTTGTTATGTTATAGTCTAGCCTGTGCCTTTTAAACCAATTCTGCTTGTCGCTTTCTGATCCCCTACACTTTTCAGTAAAATAGTGCACTGTGCTATAACACACACAAGAATATAAACGTACACGCAAGTGTACAGGTACGTGCACGTACACACACTTCAAAGGCACCGTTACATTGAGTAGACTCATAAGGGTGAAATCCAGAAAGAATCTTTTAAAATCTATCTTGTAGGATTCCCCCCCCCGCCCCTATTTGGTTTTTCAGGGAGGTTTGATAGCTTTTCAAGTCAATTTTGTATAATGTCTCCAACCACTACTAGTCACAAAAGCATTCTTGTTGATTAAAATATTTATCCCATACAAAAAAAAAAAAAGAATTCAGACTTCCTTCAACTTTAAAGTTTCTCTTGTTAAAGTTTCTCTGATAAACCTTTAGGAGCCGAAAGTTTAGAAGGCTATGAGATCAGTTTGTTTTCCCTCTCCTAGTTCCTCCTCCTCCTCTTCCTCTCCCCCTCCTTCGGTAATTCATTAGTTAAGGTTTCTGACCTCACAAGGGTTGAAAAGGGAGGGGGAGGGATGGAAAGTAAGGTTCCAGAAAGTCCCCCCCCACAGTAATTTAGACTGGTTTGTGGCAAATGCATGGTGCTATCTTTTGCTATTCACATGTGCCAAAAGAAATTCCTCTTTAGCTGTGTAGGAAGGAATCAAATTATTGGTTGACAGTTCCAGCTCCGGGCTAAGAGAATAAAGACCAATTTGAGTCACTTTACTGAGGACTTGCCAGCATTCTGCGCAAAAAGCAAGCACTGAATGGAACAATCGAGTCAAGTCATGACGACACAGCAGTAGTAGAGGAGTGTGCTGTAATTCTTAGTGTACTTGAAAAAGTAAATGCTGGCAGCAAAACATGTTTGAGTCATTTTTCTCTAAATACAGATTCAGGAAGTGTACTCTTAAAGAGTTTATTTATGGAGTTTCATCTTAACTTTAGCTGCAGGCCAAAAGACAGACTTCTTTAAGTAGAATTTTCCTGCATTTTCAGTAGACAGGACCATGTTTTAACAACACTTGTATGGTGTATTGGTTATTGCTTACAGAAACAAACTGTACTAATAACAGCAAGAATGATAAGGATTAGCTTTTTATAAAGGAATAATTCAATATGAAACTTCAAATTGACTGTCAAAAAAGCATTTTATTTTAAACATACTTTATAGGCAAAAGTGAATTGTATTTTACTTACTGACATAAAGCATTCTTGTAAGTAAAAAGGAGATTTTCCTCCCTTAACAGTGTCCTTTATTAACATTAAAATAAAAAAATAACAAAAAATATTACTAAAGAATAAACTCACAAAGAAAGAATAAACAGAAATTAATGAATATATTGTAGACTTAGAACAAGATGTGTTTATCTTTAACATGACACTGCCATATTCCATATATTCAAAATGAAAAGTTAGGAAGCCATTATTAATTTATAAAAGGACTCATTGCAAGATTCATTTAAACAGTTACCTCTCATTTACTTTTAAAAATAAGTGTCAACTTTAAAAATCATTTCAGAGAAACATGTCTTTTAAAACCATACTGTGTAAACTTGTATCTTTTGAGTACACTGAACTGTGGTCAGTGCTAAGAAGAAAAAATAAAGTAAAAGACAGTTTTCCTCAGAAACCTGTAATTTCACTGAGAAGGCAAAATAGATTTTCGAGGCTCTAGTTAGTGGAGAGCATACAACAAGGAGTGCTTTAATAACTACAAGAGCAGTAAGGGTCATTGGAATGTAGCGGTCACAGTCAAATTGTGGTCCAGCGGCAGGTAAACTACAGTTGGATTTTGAGCAGTGTCAGATTAAGACGTATGTGGAAAAAATGGTTGAGGACCATGCAAGGTGAGGGTGGTGGAGTCTGTCGGAAGGAACTAGTTAACAAAAAGATAAGATCAGTGGATGGTAATGAGCATACTATGTAGAAAAGGGTAATGATACTGTCCTTCCTCATTCTGAGAGCCCATAATGGGGAGAACAGCACATCCAGAAAGCTATCGCTGCACTGCAAGGGGCAGAAACATGGGTGGCACTGAGAAGGACAGTGAGGAAAATGCTGATAATAGAAAGGAGTTCTTGTGCTTTTGGAAAGGTTGTGATTGCCTCTTAACTTCTTAAAGACAGTTTTAGGACTCAGGAGAAAACAAGGGGGGAGCAGCTTTGGAAAAGATAATCTGATTTTAGAACTGGAGCGGGCGAGTTTGTCCTGCTTTTCTCCTCCCCTTCTCCTCCTAGCATATCTGTTAAATCTTCCTTAAGAAGATATTAACTGGTAACTAGTTATTATTCTCTTTTTGGAAGGGGATTGAATTTAAGTAAATCCACTAGCAAATTCAGGTTTTTATCCATTTTTTTTGTTCAATCTATATTCAATTGATAGTTAAGATATGCCAGTAACTGTGTTAATCAATTTGTAATGGTGGATTTGGGAGAATGTAAAAGGCAGTCAGGGAGAGTAAGGGAGATCTTCCCCAGAACTTTTAAGATACAAAGGTTTTGGTGGGCTGCTACTGTAGCTAATTTTAAGGACAATCCTCCTCCTCTCTTTCTCTCTCCACCTCTCTCTCTCTCTCTCTTCTCTCTCTCACTTTCTCTCTCTCACACACATACACACACACTTTGTCGTTATATTCTATAACAATTGTTCTCTTATGCTTACTTTTAAATTGTATTATCTCAAAAAGAATCTTAATGTGTATTCTTATAAGCCATCTCATATACTTTTTGAACAAAGCTGAAAATAAATAAAATCAAGGGAAACTTCAGTCCAATTCCTGTCGATTTGATGAATCAAATATTTTTCACTTGTATTTCCTTCTAACCTTAATCCCTATGAATACATATTTTGCACATATTTGGAGAAAGTGTGTTTGTGTAAAAGAAAAAAGAAATTTGTCCTTCCTAGAAAGAATGGCATGAAAGTGTGGGAGACTGCAAGTGGCAAAGCCTTTGTAAGTTCAAGGCTTAGCAAAAGGCTAAGCTCTCCCCCACACTCCTCCATATTGGCTATAAAGCTGAGTATTTGCACTCATTCCAACCCCCCCTCCCCACCTCACTTGCTTGGTGAAGTTGCTAAAGGCAAAGTTTTTCTTCACACATCCATGTTAGTTGTGATGCTGGAGTGTTTATACTCCTCCTACCCTCCATGTCCCTCGGAAAGACTGGAGGCAGTTTTCATTTTATCCTCTGTTTTGTGATGTGAAGATGTTATGCAGGATAGAGGGTTTTCTGCAGTTGGGAGAATTCTTGGGTTGCCTTGGAAATGTGACTTTGTTTTAATGATCTCTTTGATTTGCTAATGACCTCACTCTGCCCTATAAATAAAACAGATAGGGGGGTGGAGACTCGCTTCTGCATTGCAGAGAGTCCTCCTGAGCCCATCCTTTTTTCTCTTTAAGCCTATTTTCTTAATTCTGCCCCGTTCCCACTCAGGACCTGGAATTACTAGTCACACTGGTTCCCTGCACGAAAGGGCTCTAAATACTTCAGGCAGTCCTGTAAGTAGGATCCTTGGTGGCTAAACTGCCACCTCCATCCTGTTGGTGGAGTGTAGCATCAGGAAGGCAGCTTGCCCAGAGCAGCTGTGTTTAGCCAGGGTGGGTTGTGTGATAAGAGGGAGGGACCCGGCCGCATGTGTCTGACTCATCCTCACAAGCACACGTGTCAGCTTCTCTGACATTCCGGACAGCCTTCTTCATAAGACAGAGCATGCCTGTAAAAGTAACTTTCGTGGGCTGCAATCCTTAACCTCCACGGACCAAATTTCAGAAACTAACAAGTGCTGGGAGTCAGCAAGCGTTCAATAAATCACATGCATAATAGCATCATTATTACTTGCTTTGGCCTTCACACAATTGCCCTTTCTCTGGTTTGGAACCGCAGCCTGTGCTTCCGTGCAACGGCTCTTCCCCGGGACCTATAGCCGGGCCACTGAAGTGATGCTGAAATGGAGCTATTTTAACTACTACTTCATTCCCTCACATTTGTGTTCAAAGCTGGCAGGTATGTAAATCAAGTGAAATATATGTGATATGTAATATACAGAATTTCAGATCAAAGCTGGTCCAACAAAATTTTTAGGATCTTTTTTGGGGGGAGGTAATAAGCAAGAGATGCGAGATAAACATAGCATAGTTTTGAGCATGAATTTTCATCATTTCTTTATAATTGCTGGCTCTATGACCACAGACAACTTAACTTCTCAGGCCCTCAGTTTCTTCATCTTCATTTTGGGTATCTTTGTGTTCTTCTCAAGGTTGGTGAGTTTCACCAGAGTGAGGAACGTGAATGGAACAGTGGTTGGTCTAAGCAGGTAATTAGTGCATGTCTCATAGTCATTTGCCTAAAGGCTAAGAGAGTGGATAACGACCTCCTTGTAGCTAACATCAAAGTAAAGAGGTTGCCCTTTTTAATATGTGTACAAACTCATTTATATCTATCTGTCTTTCTCCTGTAACACTGCCTACCTAGGTCACAAAAAAGAGTTTTCTACAGAAGCTAAACAAAGCCCTTGTTTACAGACCACATGTGCTAAGTTTGAATCTTGACATTCCTAAACTCCAAATTCCAGGCAGACATTGCTTGGCTCAGGGCCCTGAATATTGAGGCGGATGTGGAGCTTTGATACTAATGGGCAATGAATGTATGACTACAAAGTACCCTAACTTATGAGAGGGTTAAAAAGAGGTGGGAACCCAACTGTATTTGAATCAGATCATGTAGCTAACTTGATCCACATTCTGGTGATGTAGCCGTAGGAATTTAATTCCTTGAAGCACTGGATCATGGAGGCTCACCGGGCAGCTTTAGAGCTCTGCTACTTTGGGAAAGTGATATAACTTCTGAGCACGTCATCTGTTACTTTGAACCCATAATATCTGCAGCCTCTTTTCTAGGGCTCTTATGAAATTCACTTGATGTATATGTATGTAAGCTTTTTGTAAACGGTGCTACACCTAGAAATATAAGCAGTTATTATTATACTCTGGCACAAGTTTTTTTAATTTTTATTAGTTATTGGCTGATTGACTTTTTTTTTAACATCATTATTCCCATATAACTGAACTCCTGAAATATTTACCATCCTCATCTACAGTAGATACTAAGTTTTAGGGAGAAAAGTCACTTCTTCCCTTGTTTTTATGGCAACCGTTACTCACGATTAGGCAGAATTTTGCTTGCTAAGATCCGATCTTATGGAGGCCTAGAAAGCTTGTCTGTGCTCCATTCCCAGATATATTCCTGACAAACCTACTAACAATGTTAAGTTTTGAAAATGGAAATTCACTGTCACTTTTTTTAATGGAATTCCCTTTTAAGCTCTATGATTCATCTATGCCTCATTAGAAATTGAGTTCATCAAATCATTTTATGTTTTCAATAGAGAAAAGGAAATAAAACATAAGCTAGTAGAGGTAAAGTCAAAGTCTCAGAGAAATAAGGGTAGAAAGAGAACCCAGTCGGTATGCTGAGATTGGAAGTTTTCTTTTTGTGTGTGGTAGACTATTTGAACTTTGTCTAATTGTTAATATTGCTTTAGTTCTTTAGGTGATCAAAAATCATACAAAATTATCTAGAAATAAATCTCTATATCAGAGCCAAAATATTTGGTGTGGAAGAAAGAGAAGAGAAATGAATCTTACCCAACAGGCCTTGTGTCTTCAATGGCTCTGTCCACTGGGATCAAATCGCTGAGGTAGACATTGAAGTTTCCTTCTTTCCATCTTCTTTCTGCTTCCTTCTCCTTTCCATGGGGAACAACTACAGGATGTCCGAACTGACCTGGAGCTTTGGGGTCCCTTGGGGAAAGTGTCATATCAATGCTTAATACCTGGTGCATTTTGCGGTCTTCAGGTAAAAGGTCTTTGGCATCACCTTGGTTGAGTTCTTCATGCTGCACCTTGGCAGTTACGCTGTTTCTTGCTGGCTTTAGCCCCCCAGCTAAGACTTGATTGGTTTGAGATACTGTTGCTCTTTGTAGAGCAAGCGAAGAGAAAGATGCTTTACTTCTATTCCTGGAAATGTGTTTCTCTTGGCTTTCATCCAATACTAAAGGAAATACCGTTTTGGTTTTAGGATTGAGGACCTGCTTGGTGTCTGTATTTAGCTCCTCCTCCTTGGTTATAATCACAAAGTGGCTTTCAGAGAAATTGAGTTTTTTCCCACCAGCCACTTTGGCTCCATCATCCTTTGGCAAACCTCCCAACTGTGTCTCATTAATAGATTGCTTTTTAAAGTGATTTGAATTGGCAATGAGCTTGGAAAAGGGAAGGTTCTTATTGGCTTTGTGTTTATATGCATTTAGTTCTTTGCTCTGAGTCTCAGTTTTATTTAAGGCTACAGCTTCCCTGGATTTTGGCACTGGCAGGCTGGCAGGGTGTGTCCTCTCATTTGCTACTGCCTGTGATTGCTGCTTTGATCCGTCACTGTTAAGCTTGATGGTCACATTCAGGTTTCTTTCATCTGCATGTTTTGATCTGTCGCTGCTGTTACTGTGTCTTTTCTGGGCCTCCTGGTTTATACCCACAGGTCCTGTGTGTACAGATATTTTGGGCAATGAAGTTCCTCTTGCTGCTGTGAATGTAGTTTTCCAAGCCACCTGAACTGTCGTTTGCTTTGATGTCTCAGAGCGAGAGTGGGCTTTACTTTTGGCATTACGTCCCTCTATCATCAGCTTAGTAAAAGTCACTGGGAGGGTCTGCAGATGTCCAGGATGCCACAAAGGTGAAATTTTGACACTTCCTGGAGCACTCTTTCCTTTCCTTTCCTTCTGGGTTTGGTCCAAATCATCTTCAACCTTAAATACATGCTCCTCAGTCTTCCTAAGGTTTTCCTTGCCCCATATACCCTTCCTGTGTCCCCTTAGTGGGGGCTTCAACTCTTCTATGTTGCTGTATAGGATCTTCATCTGGTCTGGCTGACCTCTGAACCCTATCCTCTCCCTTCGGACGATGTCATCCTTCAGGACTTTAGTGTTGATCTCACTGAATGAGAGGCGGAGAGCTGCCATGTCAAAGAGCAGCCAAATGACAGAAGCTGCAAATATAAATGCCAGGACTCTCCCACTTCCTCGGAAAAACTTTCGGATCTTGTTCATGGTACAGAGGCTTCCCTTGCAGCCTGCCCTTCTTCTGAGCCTGCTTACCTTGAGTGGAGAAGGAGCTGAAGTAGCAGCAGCAGCAGCAGCAGCAGCAGAATTGCCAGAAAGTGCCCCTCTCCCCTGAGCACAGCAGGAAATAGCAGTCCAAGGGGAAAGCTCAGCTCCTGCCGCTTGTCAGTCTTTGCCTGCGTGGCATTGCACAGCAGAGCATCTGTGCCTGCAGGCTGGCCCCTGGCGAAACCCTGCCAACCACTGTCCTGAGGTCACTCTGGGAGCAGTTGATTCCAGCTGCCAGACAGTTCAACTGTATCACTCCTCTTGTCTCCGTCTTGTCTCCGGGAGCCCCCGTCTACCTTCCTACAAGCCCAAGGAAAGGTGGGGGCCAGGCTGTGACTGCCGCTTCTCTCCTCCCCGTTTTCAGTCGACATGCTGTAACTCAACACCACTTCTCATAAGGAAAACATTTCAAACCAGTACCCAGAAAACTTCATTCAGCTCTCACCTTCCGTGTCATGTGAGAGTGTGTATGTTTTTAGGGCAATTAAAGAGAAAGTTATCTCACTTGGAGGGCATGTGTTCCTGGTGTGTAACCCCACCTACCCGATTCCTGCTCATTAACCCTGTGGTGCCCAGGTCTCCCAAAGATCTGTCTGAGCAATTAATCACTGACCTTAATGTTTCAGATTTCAGAGAAAGCAGTTTAAAGAAGGAGCATAGCATAACCTCAACCCCAGAGGTGGTTGTGTAATTAGCCTTCCTTGAGAGCTTATCAAAATGTTTCTTTGTAAATCTGCTGTTTGTTTTAAACTAGTCTATTTTTATTATTTGATTAAATAGGTATAAACATAACTTGTCATATTGCTGTAAAAGTTTCTAAAAACTTACTCTCGGTTTCGGTACTTATTTCTTCATAGACCATAACAGTCTGCTGATTGCACCAAACTTGGACTGGTCTTTGAGTGACGCTAGTAGATGAGTAGAAGCGTGGTTCCTACACAGGCTTTGCCTTTGAATAGTTCAGAAGAAGTCCCTCCGATTCCTGATTAATTGATGGGGAAAAGGGTGGAGATGACAGTTAATGTGATACTGCATTTTTTTCTGTTTGTTTTGTTTTGTTTTGAGAGAAGGAGAGAGAGAGAGAGATGAGAAGTATCAACTCGTAGTTTTGGCACTTTAGTTGTTCATTGATTGCTTCTCATATGTGCCTTGACTGGTGGGTTCCAGGCAATCCAGTGACCCCTTGCTCAAACCAGCAACCTTGGGCTCAAACCAGTCAGTGACATTTGGGCTTAAGCCAGCGATCATGGGATCATGTTTATGGTCCCACGCTCAAGCCCACAATCCTGCGCTCAAGCTGGTGAGCCTGCACTCAAGCTGGATGAGCCCACGCTCAGGCCAGAGACCTTGGGGTTCAGGGTTTTGAACCTGGGATCTCAGCATCTCAGGTTGATGCTCTATCCACTGTGCCACCACCAGTCAGGTCTGATACTGTGTTTTTAAGAAGCTTCCCAGTCTTTCTAATGTAAAGCCAGTGTTGAGAATCACTGATCTTCAATAAAATGCCTCACCATTATTTTATTTTATTTTATTTTGGTTTTTCAACACTGCCCATAATTTCTGTGAAATTTCTCAGGCAGATTAAAACTTAATATAAACTTGTATGTTCCTAGAACAACTGGATCAGAACCCACATTTTAATTAACATCACCTTTAATAAACATTGTCTATAAATTGGAGAAGTGCTACCCAAGGGCACTGCCCTCCAAGGAGCTCTGAGTGATCCGCAGACAGTGATGCCACTTCTACTCATGTGTTAGGAGGGTATAGTGTCCCTTCTGGGAGATACTCTTAGGCCCCCAGGACCTTGGGGAAGAAAGGAAAGATTCCGAATTCTTTATACTTATGCATTGCAGTCTGCAGCATTTGGCCTTTAAATTTATACATTGCCTCAAGGGAGGAAACCCTGAAAATGAAGCTGGTAACACATTTCCTGACTTTCTGGTTCTCCATTTTATTCAGTGACTGCTCACCCTGATTCAGAATACTCACATGGTCGGCCATTCCACCATTGCCTCCATGCACTTGGCCTTGCTTCATCCATCCTTCCAATGTTTGTTGAGTGTTTCCCATGGCTCAGGCCCTGTGTTTGGAGTTGAGAGATATTAAATAAATGGACATAATTCTTGTCTTTGAGACATCACAGTCAGGTAGGTGGACACAACAAACAGGTAGGCACATATACAGTGTGTACATAAAGTCATGGTGTACTTTTGACCCTTCCAGTTTCTGTAGGATGATGTGGCAGCATGTGCGCATGCGCAGATGATGACCTAACACTGTGTATACAGCGGAGCAGCCCACAAGATGTGGACGGTACAGAGGAAAGTTCAGTGTGTTCTGTGGCTCGCTAAATTTGAATCCGTGACCAAAGTGCAACGTGAATATTGGTGCGTTTATAACGAAGCGCCACCACATAGGAATAACATTACTCAGTGGGATAAGCAGTTGAAGGAAACCGGCAGTTTGGTGGAGAAACCCCATTCTGGTAGGCCATCAGTCAGTGACGAGTCTGTAGAGGCTCTACAGAATAGCTACCTAAGGAGCCCTAAAAAATCTGTGCGTGAGCCCACATCGAACTGCACTGAATAGGTATGAAACTGGGAGGGTCTTCCTTTTATTTGGTGCAGATTTCACATTTCTATCATCTTTTGTTGCTTTCCTGTGACCGGTCAAAAGTGCACCATGACTTTACAGACACACTGTATAATCCACAGTAATACAAAAGAATACTATCCCAGGTTTTATGAAGATGTAGTTTAGTTTTAGAATGCACAGATAATTTTTTTTTTTTTTGTATATTTTTGAAGTGAGAAGTGAGCAGGCAGAGGGACAGATTTCCGCATGCGCCTGACCAGGATTCACCAGCATGCCCACCAGGGGGCGATGCTCTGCCCATCTGGGGCATCACTCCACTGTGGCGGGAGCCATTCTAGTGCCTGAGGTGGAGGCCATGTAGCCATCCTCAGCGCCCGGGGCAAACTTTGCTTTAATGGAGCCTTGGCTGTAGGACAGAAAGAGAAAGATAGAGTGAAAGAAGAAGGGGAGTGGTGGAGAAGCAGATGGACACTTCTCCTGTGTGCCCTGGCCGGGAAATGAATATGGGACATTCACACGTGGGGCGGCTGATGCTCTACCACTGAGCCAACCGGCCAGGGCTGCACAGATGACTTTTGAAGAGGCTATCCTTAGACTTTAGGAATGAATAAGAACATTATTGTATCTGCCCATATTGTGCTCCAAAATAATAAATGTGAGTTGAATGGTGAAAGGTAGATAAATTGGCAAAAGCATAGAAGTGAGAAGAGAGTGTAATATCTCATGGGGAGAACAAGTTTTTGAGAGCCAGTATGTTTGGAAATGCAGGCTTTGGTGTTAGTTTGTATGCATGGGTGTGCATGCATGTGTGTTTGCCCATGATGTCCCAAGCACTTTGTCAAACTCTTTTCATTAAGTATCTTAGTCTTCACAACAATAAGGAAGATAGAATTACAACTATACTTTATAATGAAGGAAACAAAAACTTAGAGATGTGAAGCAATTTGTAACAGAGATTAGAAAAGATGAATCTCAGATAAATGTCTGCATGATGCTACAGTCCATGTGCTTAAATACCACACAGTACTGCTTCTCTCGCTGCATGATTTTGCAAGCTAGTTAATTGTATGTGTTTGCTCAGCTATAAAAAAAGAAAATAATTTATGTCTTTCAGATTAAGGTGAAGATTAGAGAACACAATTTAAAGTTCTTGTAATATAGAGTGCATGCTATAAATGACAGTTACTGCTGTTGATACTGTTGCTGATACTTTGTTGTGATAGAAGAGTGGGGTATAAGTGGGATATAGTAAATTAGCTTGTCCCAAAAATCAAATAGAAGACTGGTAACTAACATGGTTACCAGTTAACCATGCCCCAATGGGGCAAGAAGTATACATATCTGTATATTTTATTTTTTTGGCTGTTTTTATTTCCTTTTTATTATAGATTTAATCAATAAACGATTGTCCACTAAGAGCTAACTACATGCCCAAAACATGAAATAGGTGACATTGTTTCTGCCTTAATGACTCTTAACACTGTACTGAATAACATACCTTCAACACAAAACAAAAGACAACTATTATGGATCTATGTTTCAAAATAAAGTGAAACTGGCTTATTTCAGTTAGTATAACCAATGTAACCTAAAAAAATTCAATAAAAAATAAAATAAAGTGAGAAAAAATTTTTTTTCAGTGTCAGGGATAAGTGGTTTGCATTACTATATTGTTTTTTATGTGAAAATAAAATACTTTGGAAAAAAAATGTATGCTTAATCTGTGGTGGCACAGTAGCATTGACCTGAAATGCTGAGGTCATGAGTTGAAAACCCTGGGTTTGCCTGGTCAAGGCACATATGGGAGTTGATGCTTCCTGCTTCTCTCTCTATCCCTTTTCTCTTCTCTATCTCTCTCTCTCTCCCAGCTCTCTAACATGAATAAATAAAATAAAAATAGAAAAAAATAATTTTACTATACAAGATCTGTCTTGTCCAAGCACTTCCCTACCCCAAATGCAGCTAAAATTACTCAAACTCCTGTGAGAATAGTCAACACTTATTATACCTTTACCATACTCGATAGCTTTAAAATATTACTTGAAAAATATCCTGAGTCCTCTCTATTATTTGATCTAAGAACAATGATTTCTTTTTCTCTCTCTGGTCTGTCCATACTAATAAAAAACATAAGTTACTTGCAACAGGAGAGAAAAATGATAAAAATATTAAAAGAGAGACTTGGCTTATCTACTTTGGGTAAATTTACTTATTAACTCTGGCTTAGTCTTCAATTCTAGCTTATACAGAATAAAGAATAAGTAAGAAAGGAAAGAAGCATTGACCAAGTTCCCTACAAAAGGAGGAATGGATTGATAGTCAGACTTGGTCTAAAGCACTGATTTGGCCATTAATAAGAATGACCATGGATATGACACACATAACAGAGCTCCTTAAAAGCTCTTTTCTCAATCTCCTTTTCCCTGGTGAATTTGTGAGAATTCATGTGGGTGACAGAAGTTGGTTCTAAACAACACTTCAGATTCAATACTATGTATTTTCAGGGGCTTAGTAACAATTTTTGGTGACCATCAGCAGTAAAACATCTCTCTTCCCTTTCTTGTCTGGACACATATCATGTTCAGGCCACTTGCAAAGTAAGGATGAAATGATTAATATAAATAAATTAAGGAATTTTGCCTTTAATAGGAATCAATACACACATTATCTAACATGATCTTTCACATAGGTAAATCATTCTGTTTTATATTTTAGTTTTATTAATTTCCATGTTACTAATAAAAAATTAAATGTATAGGTAGGTTGCCTATTTAAGGTACTCTGACTGTCATCCCAGATGGTAGCTTTGGCCAGTCAAATTTCTCAAGAATCTGCACAGACTTAGTTGGAATGAATATCAGCCTAAAAATCTAGTTATGAAGTGATCCTTGGGAGGTAGTTGGAGGGGTTATTTTTCTGCTTATTCAGAGTCTACGTGTATAGTAAAAAATTAAAAATACATTTTGAATTTCTTCTTTTGTAAAATGGGTATATTAATGGAAGGACATTCCCCTTCAGAGATTTTCAACCTGTGTGCCACAGAATTTAAAAAACATACAATACTTGACAATTTAGTCAGAGACACTGACCTCTGTTACCTTAGACAGTCAAATAATAATAAAAAATATAACAGCAGTTGTTGGAAGCCAATCAACGGCTGCTGGTTGACACAGTCACAGCAGAGAAAAGGCACAACAATATTTCCCTCTTTAACTTTTTGAATTAATTTGGCCTTTTATCCCCCCTTTTCTGGGTGTGTGTGCTATCATTTATGGCACAGGTATAATAGCACCGTGCTTTCCCTGTAGATTCATAGTAATTTCTTTGGAAATGAGACAGAGGGTGTGAGTTCCACAGAAAAGCCTGTAAGCCCCTTTGCCTGGGCTCATAGACATAAGAGGCTGGCTATGATATCCCTCGAAAAGGGTTAAGTTTGTAGGAGAATTCCTTCCTATTAATCATGTTAGAAAAAATAGATTGTGACTTATGAATAGGTAGGAAACAGTAACTATACACAGAAGCACCATTCAGCCTTCACTTAATTCATTACTTTACCTCCCTAGCCTTTTCATGTGGTAAAGAAACTTTCCTTTCTTCTTGCATATCTGACCTGCAGGTGGTGGAACACTCTGAGAAGAATAAAGCTAGAACTTAACTAGTATATAAATATAGTAGACAAATAAAATATGACTAGATAATAGGACATTAGGTAAGGTAGAGTTATTAATCAATACTGACCTTTTAAAAGTTTGCACCAATATTGTTATTGCTGCTCGTTATTGTAAAACTGTACTTAGAATGACTTACCACCTGATTTATAGCTTATAGAAATGAATTAACTGTTGCCTAGAAATATGTAACCATAGTAAAACAAAAACAATTATTAATCAATGTATTCTGAATACCATGTGATTGTAACTTAGTGTGTATGTATAAAAATAAAGCTAGACCAGCCATTGGCAGAGATGCCTGGCAGTGAATGCTAAAATAGAATTCGGCTCTCTCACTCATTTCGCGCTGACGCCGTCTCTTCCTGTGGGAGCCTGGATTCCCCCCGGGGCTGGAACCCCGCAAGCAGCTATCACAATAGTTATTTGGTGTGAATGAATCAAAATTATACCTATATTTTTTGTGAGATTGACAAAAAAATACAATGTTTTTTGGTGTGCCGTAGAATTTTCATAATTACTTTATGTATGCCATGGCATGAAAAAGGTTGAGACTCACTGTTCTACTTCGTTGTTGCAAGGATTATCATATTGATAGTGACCACTTATTGAGAATTTACTGAATGCTTGCCACTAGGTTCTTCCAGACTAGCTCATAAACTGTTTAGCTCTATACAATTAGAGTGGGATCTGTGTCCTTGTTCCACTTTCAGGGCACAGATCTCTGAATCATTCTCACTGTTAATCACTAGAAGTTTAATAAACATGTATTAATCTCTACCCTAAATTTCCCCAATGGGAATATAGAATCTCAGAAGTATTGGCTCCAGTTCTCTGACTTTGCATTGAAAGTTACTCTCTTAGGTTATTTGAATGTTCTTGGCTATGTGAGTAAAGTCTAAGTAACTAATGGCTTTTGTTTTTTATGATATTTACTCAACAGCTTATCCTGATTATAAAGGATACAAAAGAAAAATATAAGTAAACTTGCATTTTAAAAAGAATAATAATGCATCACTAAATTTGAATTTAGATTTAAATTTGAAGATTCCAGTTAAAGACAATATGAAATTAAGACATTTGAATGGAAAAACTGAGTAAATATTAAATATCATTTGATTTCTTATTTTAATATGGTCATTGTTTTTTCCTTCAGAACTTTTTTTTTGAGAAAAAGACAAATTGTACTCAATAAGAGGTCAATGTCTTGTGACCAAACTCCACACACAAAAAAGAGAATGCTGAAACCATAATTTAAAGGCTGGAGTTATTGTAAAATCCATGGGTAGCATAAAAATACAAATGAGAATCTTATTCCATTTTTACTAGTTCTTCCAGTAAAGATGCACAACTATAACTATAACTCTGACAGCCATTTTTTAAAATTAATTAACTAATTAATTAATTATTTTATTAAGTGAGAGTCAGGGAGGCAGGGACAGACTCCCACATGCTCCCCATCCAGGGTCCACCTGGCAAGCCCACTAGCAGATAATGCTCTGTCTGTCTGGGCTGCTGTTCTGTTGTTCCACAACTGAGTTGGCTCATTGGCTAAGGGGCAGAGGCAAACATATTGATAATAAAACAAGAGAAATGGAACAAGCAACTCATTCATTAGACTGGTGATGTCTGAGAGAGAATTCATCTTGCAGACAGGGAGAGGGAATTTTGCAAGAGCATTTTAGCAGGGGGAAGAGCAGGCTCAAAGCACTGAGGGAGAAAGACATGAGAATGTAATGGACTAATAATCACAATTTGTTGGGATCACTAGATTTTATAGTGGATTGTCAAACAATGGGTACAGATTGTTAGCTGGACCTAGGTTGTAACAAGCCTGTAGGTCAAGTTAGAATTTAGAACTTCAATATTTTAAGGAATAAAAGCCATTGGAGCTTTTTAAAGTTGGAGTGTGATATTCTTCATGTTTTTAGATACACAGCTCGTGGCCATGTGAAGTCTGGATTGGTAGTAGCAAGCTACAGGCTAGAAGACCAATTAGGATGACTGATACCTATTCATTGCCTTTATTTCAATTGTTCTAATTAGGTATGGAATAAGATATAAACTTTAATTGTAGGTTTAATTGTATCAATCTAAGTAGGAGTTATTTTTTTAGATCCAGAGGGAAGACTGAAAACAAAATACTTCACTACTAAAAGAATGGACTCTAATAAAGACACAGATGACTAAAATATGAAGTACAGATATAGTACACTTTCTCTCTGTAAAAACTGAAGGTATGCTTAACTTTTAAGTAACTGCCAAAATGTACCATTTCATATTCCCACCAACAGCATATGAGCATTCTACAATAGTTGTTCCATATCTTCACCAACACTTTGCTTTTTAATTTTTGTCATTCTTGCAAGTATAAAGTGGTATTTATTTCTGGTTTTAAATTTATATTTCTTTAATTGCTATTCTGTTGAGCAATTTTTTTTGTATTTTCCGAAAGTGAGAAGTGGGGAGGCAGAGAGATAAACTGCTGCATGAGCCCAACTGGGATCCACCCAGCATGCCCACCAGGAGGTGATGTTCTCCCCATCTGGGACATTGCTCCGTTACAACCAGAGTCATTCTAGTGCCTGAGACAGAGGCCATGAAGCCATCCTTAGCATCGGGGCCAACTTTGCTCCAATGGAGCCTTGGCTGTTGGAGGGAAAGAGAGAGATAAAGGAGAAGGGAAAGGGTGGAGAAGCAGAAGGGTGCTTCTCCTGTGTGCCCTGCCCGGGAATCAAACATGGGACTTGCACACACTGGGATGACGGTCTCCCACTGAGACAATTGGCCAGAGCCTGAGCAAATGTTCATGTTCTTATTTGCCCTCTACATACGTTTTTTGAGGAGGTATCTATTCTAACATTTTGCCCACTTATAAATGTGTTTGTTTTTATTATTTAGGGGACAAAAAACTTTTAGGGATAATAGATATGTCTATTATCTTGATCTTGGTGAAGGTTTCATAGGTGTATATGTAATATCAAAACTTACCAGTTTGTCTATTATACCTCAATAAGACTTTAGTTTTTAAGGCTAGGAAAAGAATAAATATAATTCTTGGCAAGAAAACAAGTTTAGTGTTACAGTTATTTACTATTACAAATACAAAAAAGATGTATAGAATACTTATTATACTTGAGGGCCCTAAGAAAGGGTCCTTGACTCTCTGGTCCTAAGAAGGAACCACAATTATCAGAGGTTCTCAGCACGGGCAGTGCAGAATCTCTGGTTTGGGTAACATCAGGCTGACTGAAAAAGCAGGCCCTGTGCCCTTCCTTGTATGGATCCAGCTGAATGCACTTCTAACTCTTCATGCTTGGGCATAAAGTACCCACTGATTATTTTAAGACATTTCATAGAAGTAAGTTGCATCTAAATTAAAACTGAGTTGCATAACATCTATAACAGAGGCTTAGAGACTTCAGTTAAAATCTTTTTTGATGAATATCTGTAAAATATGGTATTTGTGGGTCATCATGGTGAGGCGACTCCAGGTTCCAGGCTCTAGGCCTCAGGTCCAGGGTGAAGATTATGCCAGGGACACTTTCCAAGAATGGTGTCTAAGGGTCTTAGAAGTATGAGGAAGGTGAAAGTGGAAGAGGTATTGGGGGGTAAACTCAATGCTTAGATGGGTTTGGTCACAATTAGAATTTATCAATGAGTAAGATGGGGAATGCAGAACAAATTCAAAAGGTACAGAATGAACTGAAGATTTCTGCTTGGGTGATTGGGTGACTATTTCTATCCAGTGATATTCCAACTTTAGCATGCATTCGAATCACACAGAGAACTACTGGGCCCCTGAAAATTTCTGATTGGTATGTCAGGAGTAGAGTCCCAAAATTTATGCTTATAATAAGTTTATTAATGAGACTAATGATGCTAGTCTGAAGACCACACTTTGATAAACACTGAATTTTGCTGAGAATGAGGAACCTGGAGAATGGAAATGTTTGTAGAGGATGATGATGATTTTGTTGGTGGTCATGTTGAGATTGAATTGCTAATGGGATATTTGATTAAAGATATCCTTTTTCAAAAAAAAAAAAAGAGTAGGCTTAGGTTTTAAGAAAAAAAACCAGGGCTCAAGGCCAATTTATGCTTACAATGTGAAATTGTAAGCATAAATTTGATACTGCATGCATAAGGTTACTCAGATACTGCGTAAAGCACAAGACATGAAAATGGCTGGGAAACAGTATTAAGAAGGTAGAGAAAGTGAATAATAAGAAAGAGACTGAGAAAGAACAGTTAGAGAAAGCAGAAAGACATGGTAAAGAATAATGTCATGATATTCCAGAGAGAAGAGAATAGAAAATGTTCAATAGGATCAGATGTTTCTAAGAAGTTAAGCAACGTATATTCAAAAACTAGTCTTTTAAATTTACCAGTTAAAAATTTATTGATGACCTTTAAATAATAATAATAATAATAATATTTTTTTACTTAAGTTAAATTCAGGTAACATAAAATTAAGTATTTTAAAGTGAACAATTTAGTGCCCTCTGTTAATTCATAATAATGGATAACCACCACCTCTGACTAGTTTTAAAATGTTTAATCACCCCAAAAGAAACCCTCATACTCATTAAGTAGTCAATCCCCATTCTCCCCCTTTCCCAGTCCCTGACAGTCTAATCTGCTTTATTGTAGTACTCCAGCCTGCTGAGAACTACCAATGTTGCATAGAAAAAACCTACTCAAGACACAAACTTATGTCAAGAGGAAGAGAGAGGGAGGCCTGCCAAGGGAGGCAAAAAGGACCTCCTGAATCTCCTTCTCCCTTAGCTTTTATTACTAGAAGCAAAAAGGAGGTAACAGGATTACAAGGGAGGGAGATCAGGTGATAAAGGGAAAGAATGATTAATGGCCATTTGCTGACATGGAGAAAGGGCTAATTTAGTCAGTACATTCTTTTTCTTTTGCTAATTAACAAGCACAAAGGAAGGGGCAATCTTGAACCTCTAGGTTAATTTTCTAAAGCCCACACACAATCCTTTGTGTCTACAAAAAGGTCACTCACTCACACAGCTTCTTGGTGTTTGCACCCAAGAGACATTCGCTCAGGGCTTTTAACTAAAATTCCCCAATCCAAGTCATACATGGTTCAAGGTTAAATCAGTGATTCTCTACACTTATGTCTCTGTGGACTTACTTAGTTTGTATATATATGGAAAGTGCCCAGTTGTCCTCCTTTAAGGAAGACAGTCCTCCTTTTGTAAGTTCTGTCCTCCCTCGAAAAGTGTCCTCCTACATGTCCTCCTTCTTTTTTTTTTTCTTTTTTTTTTTGTATTTTTCTGAAATTAGAAGCAGAGAGGCAGTCAGCAGACTCCCGCATGTGCCCAACTGGGATCCACCGGCATGCTCATCAGGGGCAATGCTCTGCCTATCTGCGGCATCACTCCATTGTGGCTGGAGCCATTCCAGTGCCTGAGGCAGAGGCCATGGAGTCATCCTCAGCGCCCAGGTCAACTTTGTTCCAATGAAGCCTTGGCTGCAGGAGAGGAAGAGAGAGACAGAGAGGAAGGAGGTGGGAAAGGGTGGAGAAGCAGGTGTACCCTGACCAGAAATAGAACCCAGGACTTTCACACGCCTGGCCAATGCTCTACTGCTGAGCCACTGGCCAGGGCCTGTCCTCCTTTTTGATATTGGAAGACTAATTTGTAAATGTCCGTATTTGATAGATGCAGAGTCGATCCATTGCATGTGATGTGATGTATTTGTATCTAAATGAGTACTTTTTTCTTACAATTATTATTAAAAATTAATAGGCATGTAAGCATAATTACAATATAAAATATTACAAATGTTTTTATTATGCATTTATCATATTATAGTGTAGTATTATTGTTATGAATAAAATGTTTCTTTTATATACAATATTGTTTTCTTCCATTTATTTTTGTCCTCCTTTTCATTATAAAAAGTTGATCACCTTAACATATACATAAAACATACAAGATGCGAAATTTTCAGTCTAGCTTCTTTCACAAAGCATAATGTTTTCAAGGTTCATCTACTTTGTAGCATGAATCAGTACTTCATTCCTTTTTATGACTGAATAATATACCATTGTATATTTATACCTCAATTTGTTTATCTATTCACCTGCTGATGGACATTTGGGTGGAGGTTTTCTCTTTTTAGCATAGGAATAAAGCTTCTATGAATATGCATGTACATATATTTATTTGAGTGCCTGTTTTTAATTCTTTTAGATTTATTCCTAGGAGTAAAATTCTGGGTCATGTGATAATTCTGTTTAACTTTTGAGAAACTGCTAAATTGTTTTCCAAAGAGACTGGACCATTTTACATTCCAACTAAGAATGCATGAAGGTTCCAATTTCTCCAGGTACTTGCCAACACTTGTTATTTTTCATTCTTAAAATTATTATAATAGCCATCCTTGTGGGTGTGAAATGGTATCTCATTGTGGTTTTAAATAGGATTTCTGTCATGACTAATGATGTTGAGCATCCTTTTGTATGTTTGTTGATCATTTGCCTATCTTCTTTGAAGAAATGCCCATTCAAGTTCTTTGTCTTTTTTAAAAATTAGATTTTCTTTTTGTTTGTTGAGTTGTAAAAATTTCTTTTATATTATGGATATTAAATTCATTTTTCAAAAATTTTTATGGATTTTAATTTATTGTGTTTACATAGAGTCAAGTGTCCTACCAAATATAACTTCCCCCATCCCTGAGTTCCCCTCAACACCCTCTTTGTCCTCTCACCCCAAAACCTTCCCCCATCCCTCCAGGATTTGCTGTCCTGCTCTCTATACTGCTATGTTATGTATATATAATTTCACTCATCTCTTTCCTTTCTCTGATCCCAGCCTCTCATCCTCTTTTCCTCTGACTGCTTCCCCTCTGGTCCCTTTGATCTCATCTCTGCCTGTGTTCTGTTTCTCAGTTCACATTGTTCATCAAATGAGTGAGGTCATATGATATTTTTCTCTCTACCTGGCTTATTTCATTTAGCATAATAGTTTCCAGGTCCATCCATGTTGTCGCAAAAGGTAAGATTTTCTTTCTTTTTCACAGCCGTGTAGTATTACATTGTGTATATGTACCACTGCTTTTTAATCCACTTGTCCACTGACAGACACTTGGGCTGTTTCCAGATCTTGGCTATTGTAAACAATGCTGCAATAAACATGGGGGTGCATTCTTCTTTTGAATCAGAGATTTAGTATTCTTAGGTTATATTCCTAAAAGTAGGATAGTTGGGTCAAAGACAGATCCATTTGTAATTTTTTGAGGAATCTCCATACTGTTTTCCACAGTGGCTGCACTAGTCTGCATTCCCACCAGCAGTGCAGGAGGGTTCCCTTTTCTCCACATCCTCACCAGCACTTATTCTGTGTTTTGTTGATGAGCGCCATTCTGACTGGTGTGAGGTGATATCTCATTGTGGTTTTAATTTGTATTTCTCTAATGATTAGTGATGTTGAACATTTTTTTATATGCCTATTGGCCATCTGCATGTCCTCTTTGGAGAAGTGTCTATTCATTTCTTTTGCTCATTTCTTTGATTGGATTGTTTACCTTGCTGGTGTTGAGATTTACAAGTTCTTTATAAATTTTGGTTATTAACCCCTTATCAGAAGTAGTGTCAAATATGTTCTCCTGTTGTGTGTTTTGTCTTTTTATTTTGTTCATATTGTCTTTTGCTGTGCAAAAGCTTTTTAATTTGATATAGTCCCATTTATTCATCCTGTTTTTATTTCACTTGCCCGTGGAGTTAAATCAGCAAATATATTGCTTGGAGAGATGTCAGCGAGCTTACCGCCTATGTTTTCTTCCAAGATGATTATGGTTTCATGACTTACATTTAAGTCTTTTATCCATTTTGAGTTTATTTTTGTGAATGGTGTAAGTTGGTGTCTAGTTTCATTTTTTTTTTTTGCAAGTAACTGTTCAATTTCCCCAACACCATTTGTAAAAGAGACTGTCTTTACTTCATTGTAGGCTCTTGCCTGCTTTGTCAAATATCAATTGTCCATTAAAGTGTGGGTTTATTTCTGGGTTCTCTATTCTTTTCCATTGATCTATATGCCTGTTCTTATGCCAGTACCAAGCTAGTTTGAGTACAATGGACTTGTAGTATAACTTGATATCAGGAAATGTGATACCACTCACATTTTTCTTTGTTTTCAAGATTACTGAGACTATTCATGTTCTTTTTTGGTTCCATATAAATTTTTAGAATATTCTATATCTTTGAAGTATGCCATTGATATTTTAATAGGAATTTCATTGAATTTATAAATTGCTTGGGTAATAAAGATATTTTAATGATGTTTATTCTTCCTATTCATGAACATGGTATATGCTTTGACTTGTTTGTATCTTCCTTGATTTCTTTTATCAATGTTTTATAATTTTCTGAATACAAGTCTTTAATCTCCTTGGTTAAATTTACTCCTAGGTACTTTATTTTTTTATTGCAATAATGAAGGGGATTGTTTTCTTAATTTCTCTTTCAGACAGTTCATTGTTGGTGTATAATAATGCCTCTGGTTTCTGAATATTATTTTTATATCCTGCTCCCTTGCTGCATTCATTTATTAGGTCCGGTAGTTTTTTGACTGCGACTTTAGGGTTTTCTATGTAAAGTATCATGTCATCAGCAAATAATTATAGTTTTACTTCTTTTCCAATTTGGATGCCTTTTATTTCTTCTTCTTGTCTGATTGTTGTGGCTAGGACTTCCAGAACTATGTTGAATAAGAGTGGTGCTAGGGGACACCCCTGCCTTGTTTCTGTTTTAATTTTTGCCCATTGAGTATGATGTTGACTGTCAGTTTGTCATAGATGGCCTTTACCTTATTGAGGTATGTTCCCTGTATTCCCACTTTGCTGAGAGTTTTGATCATAAATGGGTGCTGAATTTTATCAAATGCTTTTTCTGCATCTATTGATATTATTATGTGATTTTTCTTCTTCCTTTTGTTTATGTGATGAATCACATTGATTGATTTGCAAATATTTTACCAGCCTTGCCTCCCCAGAATAAATTCCACTTGATCATGATGTATGATTTTTTTCATGTATTGCTGGATCCCATTTGCTATTTTGTTGAGAATTTTAGCATATAAGTTCATCAGGGATATTGACCTATAGTTTTCTTTCTTTGTAGTATCTTTGCCTGGTTTTGAAATGAGGATTATGCTCACCTCACAAAAGCAGCTTGGAAGTCTTCCCTTCTCTTGAATTTTTTGAAATACCTTGAGAAGGATAGGAACTAGTTTTTTGAATATTTGGTAGAATTTGTCTGTGAAGCCATCTGGCCCAGGACCTATATTTGTTGGAGTTTTTTAATAAGTGTTTCAATCACATTTGTTGTAATTGGTTTGTTTAGGTTTTCTGATTCTTCTAGATTGTTTATTTTGAATGATTATATGTTTCAAGGAAGCTAGGTTGTCTAATTTTATGGCATACAGTTCTTCAAAGTATTTTCTTGCAATCCTTTGTGTATCTGCTGTGTCAGTTGTTACTTCTCCACTCTCATTTCCAATTTTATTTGAGTCTTCTCACTGTTTTCTTGGTGAGTCTGGTTAAAGGTTCATTAATTTTGTTTACCATTTCAAAGAATCAGCTCTTGGTTTTATTGATCTTTTGTATTGTTTTTTTAGTCTCTATGTCATTTATTTCCACTCTGATCTTCAATATTTTCTTCCTTCTACTTCCTCTGGGCTTTACTTGCTGTTCTTTTTCTAGTTCTAGGTGCAAAGTTAAGTTGTTAATGTGAGCTTTTTCTTGCTTCTGAAGGTATGCCTGTAATGCTATGAACTTCCCTCTCAAGAGTACTTTTTCTGTGTCTCATAAATTTTGAGTTGTATGTTCATTTTTATTTGTTTCAATGAAGGATTTTATTTCTTCCTTGATCTCATTGTTAACCTATTCATTATTTAATAGCATACTATTTAGTCTCCAAGTGTTTGAATGTTTTTCAGTTTTTCTATTGTAGTTGATTTCTAGTTTCATGCTGTTGGGGTCAAAGAAGGTGCTTGATATGATTTCAATCTTCTTAAGTTTGTTAAGACTTGTTTTGTGTCCTAACATGTGGTCTATCCTAGAGAATGTACCATGAGCACTTGAGAAGAATGTATTTTCTGCTGCTTTGGGGTCAAAGGTACTGAAGATATCTATTAAATCCAGTTGATTTAGTCTGTCATTTAATACTGTTGTTTCTTTGTTAATTTTCTGACTAGAGGTTAAATCTATTGATGTTACTGGGATATTAAAATCCCTTACTATTATAGTATTGCTGTTGATCTCACCCTTATTTTTCTATTTTTTTATTTTTTGTATTTTCCTGAAGTTGGAAACAGGGAGGCAGTCAGACAGACTCCCACATGTGCCCAACCGGGATCCACCCGGCATGCCCACCAGGGTGCGATGCTCTGCCCATTTGGGGTGTTGCTCTGTTGCAACCAGGGCCATTCTAGCACTTGAGGCAGAGGCCATGGAGCCATCTTCAGCGCCCGGGCCAACTTTGCTCCAATGGAGCCTTGGCTGCGGGAGGGGAAGAGAGAGACAGAGAGGAAGGAGAGGGGGAGGGGTGGAGAAGCAGATGGGTGCTTCTCCTGTGTGCCCTTGCTGGGAATCGAACCCAGGACTTCTGCACACCAGGCCAATGCTCTACCATTGATCCAACCAGCCAGGGCCAATCTCACCCTTTTTGTCCATCAAAATCTGTTTTATATATTAGGCACAGATATATTTATAATGGTTATATCTTTCTGTTGTAATGCTCCTTTTATCATTATGTGGTGACCTTCTTTATATCTTACTATATATAGCCTTTGTTTTAAAGTTTATTTTGGAGTGATGTCACGGAAATGGCGCCGTGATCAGCGCGTCCAACAGCTCTCCCCTAAATCACAACAAATTTATCAACTAGAAACAGAAAAATTTATCCTCGGAGCATTCCGGAGTTCCACACAAACTGATAGCGAAAGGACTGTTATCACTTGAATCTGAGAGACGAGGGTGTGGAGGAATCTACCACAGGGACGTTCTTTCAAACCACAAGGAAGTGCGCCTGTGGTGAGTCAGCCCATATACTTGGGAACCGCGAGCCGCCGCGAGCGGCCGACGCAAGCCGCCACCGCGAGCCGCCGCCGCCGCGAGCAGCCGCCACGAACCGCCACCGCGAGCGGCTGCTGCGAGCCGCCGCCGCGAGCCGCCGCGAGCCGCCACCGCGAGCCGCAGCCGCCGCGAACCGCCACCGCGAGCGGCCGCCGCGAACCACCACCGCGAGCAGCCGCACGCGCGCCCGGTCCGGTTGAGCACCGCTGATGTTCCCAGCGGCCCGCACACTGCGAGTGGGGGTCCGACCCCCGGTGCCCAGAGCGCCCCATTCGCGCGCGTGCCTTGGGCATTCCACGCGCCCAGGGCACCCTGCTGGCCCGCACACCCAGGGGGCTCCATTATCCTGCGCCTGGTGCGGTCCAGCCACCAGCGGCGGGGCGAGCGGAAGAGGCTTGGGAGATTCTCTCCATGGGCGGGACACCTCACCCAGCCATTCAAGCTAACAATCACGCGTTGGGGGAGGGGTGCGCACAGGCAGCCTAAAATACCTTCGGAAGCACAGCTGCGACCCAATCACTGAAATTAGCTTAACCCATAAAATCTGCGCACCCTCGGTTCTAATTGATAAGATCTCTCTCAGTTCAGCGATCCAAGACCAGAGGCGTGATATTTTCTAGTGCCTCTCGCTAAAGGGGCGGGGGCAACTTCTGATTGATAGAGCCTCCATATTCAGGGATAAACGCTAACAAGAAGGACTTGGCAGATAATAAGGTCTATACTACACTAGTCGTAAGCAGAGACTAGTGCCTCTTCTTCCCTGCAAAAACAGGCTACAAAGTGTGGAAAGCCTGGGTTGAGAGGTCCAACTAAATGATAGGCGCTGAACAGTCACCTTGACAACAATTGACTCCCACCCCCGCCTGATTACACTGGAGGCCCTGACTCTCAGAGCCTTTCCCAAAGCCTTGCACTGAGTGGGGATAGAGTGGGGATTTCCCAGCTCTTTGAGCCTCTTACTCCCCAGGCAGAAGCAGTTGCAGCCTTATAGCTGGATCACCAGGCTGCTAATTCAGAAAGGGGGGACTAGGAGAGAGAATCCAGGAAAGCAAACTCTCTCATCGTTGGACCCTGCAAACGCCAACAAGCCTTTACTTCCAGCAAGACTAAAGCCAATTATATGACATTGCCATAGAATCCCATCAACTGCAAATCCCTACCTAAGAGTGACACAGGGGCAGAGCCTGGGGTACAGAGTCACCGACCAGGAAGAGGGAGAGAAAAGAAAAAGGAAGAAGTTAACCTCTCAAAATCAAGAAAAACCCACAGACTTTACAACTTGATCCACTAATTTTTTTTTTTTGTTGTTGTTTGTTTCTTCTATCTTTTTGCCTTTATTTGCTCCACCTTGGTCCTTCTATTCTCTGCCCATCTTATGCTTCCCCTTTCTTGAACTACACTACCCATGAGTGTTGCATTTTATTTTTCTTCTTCATCCTCACCCTCCTTTAAGGTTATACTCCAAAACACTTAACTCTCACTCTCTCCTCTTTTGTTTTTTTTTTTTTGTATTGCATTATTTTGTTTTTTTCTCTTCCTATTTTATTTCTTCCTTCGTTTTTCTCTTTTTCTTATTTTTTCCTTTCTATTCGCTTTTTCTTTTCTCATTTTACTTTCCTCCCATATAATCCTCAATCACGAACAAATTAGTTAATTTGGGACTCAAGGCTTTTTTTTGGCTTTATTTCTCTTTTTTGCTTTTGTTTTTATTTTTTTTTCTTGTTTGTTTATTTTTGTGGCATTTTGGGTCCTCCCAACCCAAGGTCTCCATTGTATTTAGTCTTCCTCCACTTAATACAACAGATTTTTACTTATTATTTTTATTTTTTCTTCTTTATTATTCTTTTTTGGTCCTTTTTTCTGATTCCCTCTTATCCCTCTCATTATATCTCTTAGTTGACCATCACTTACAAGCAAATCATCTTATGCTTGTCTAAGATTTTCTTCCTTTTTTTTTTTTTTGCATTTAGTAGGTCCCTACTCCCTTTTTTTTGCCCCTTGAACTCTTCACCCCAAATCAGGCCCTCCATTATAGGCACGATATTTCCCTGAGGAGGGGAGAGGAGGGAAAGAGAAGAGAGAAAAAAAGGGGGAAATAATAAATTATTACTGTTTTTTTTTGTGGGGTGTTTTACCTTTTTTTTTTTTTTTTTACCTTTTACTCTTTATTAATTCTAATTAGTGCTATCAATAAGACCACCCTCAGATGCCGATAAGAAAGAGGAAATCGAATATTATGGATACAAAAGAAAGAGAGGTAACACAAATAGATGTGGAAAAATCTATGGAGAAAAGACTTAACATATTGGAAGCCTTGGAGCTAAATGACAGAGAATTTAAAATAGAAATCTTAAAAATACTCAGAGATATACAAGAAAACACAGAAAGGCAATATAGGGAGATCAGAAAACAACTCAATGAACACAAAGAATATATTACCAAGGAAATTGAAACTATAAAAACAAATCAAACAGAAATGAAAAACTCAATTCACGAGCAGAAAAACGAGGTAACAAGCTTAGCTAACAGAACAGCCCAGATTGAAGATAGGATTAGTGAAATAGAAGACAAACAACTTGAGGCACAACAGAGAGAAGAAGAAAGAGACTCAAAAATAATAAAAAACGAGAAAGCCCTACAGGAATTGTCTGACTCCATCAGAAAGAATAACATAAGAATAATAGGTATATCGGAGGGAGAAGAGAAAGAAAATGGAATGGAGAATATACTCAAACAAATAATAGACGAGAACTTCCCAAGCCTGTGGAAGGAACTAAAGCCTCAAATTCAAGAAGCAAACAGAACACCAAGTTTTCTTAACCCCAACAAACCCACTCCAAGGCACATCATAATAAAGATGACACAAACCAATGACAAAGAAAAAATTCTCAAGGCAGCCAGGGAAAAGAAGAGTACAACATATAAAGGAAGGCCTATTAGATTATCATCAGATTTCTCAGCAGAAACTCTACAAGCTAGAAGAGAGTGGACCCCAATATTTAAAGCCCTGAAAGAGAGGAACTTTCAGCCAAGAATACTATACCCATCAAAGCTATCCTTCAAGTATGAAGGAGATATAAAAACATTCACAAATACAGAAAAGATGAGAGAATTTATCAACAGAAAGCCCCCACTCCAGGAAATACTAAAGGGGGTTTTCCAACCAGATTCAAAGAACAAAAGAAAACAACACCACAAGTAACAGCTCCACCAAGAACACAATAAAACCAAACTTAAACTGTGACAACAAAGGAAAAAAAAGGGGGGAGAGGATGGAGATTAACAGTAGCAAAGGATGATGAAGTGCAGAAATACTTATAAGATAGGGTACTACAATGAATATGGTAGGTACCCTTTTCATTACTTAATGGTAACCACCCTTAAAAAAACCACCACAAAAACACTTGACTTAAAAAAGGTAGCAACAGAGGAAAGAAGTATGGAACACAAACAAACAAAAACAAATGATAGAAAAACAAAAGAGAAGAATCAAACTAGATACAAAACTAACAGAAAGCAATTTATAAAATGGCAGTAGGGAACCCACAAGTGTCCATAATTACACTAAATGTAAATGGATTAAACTTACCAATAAAAAGACACAGAGTAGCAGAATGGATTAAAAAAGAAAATCCAACTATATGCTGCCTACAAGAAACACATCTAAGCAACAAGGATAAAAACAAATTCAAAGTGAAAGGCTGGAAAACAATACTCCAAGCAAACAACACCCAAAAAAAAGCAGGCGTAGCAATACTCATATCTAATAATGCTGACTACAAGACAGAAAAAGTACTCAGAGACAAAAATGGTCATTTCATAATGATTAAGGGGAAGTTGAATCAAGAAGACATAACAATCCTTAATATATATGCACCAAACCCAGGAGCACCAAAATATATAAGACAGCTACTTATTGACCTTAAAACAAAAACTAACAAAAATACAATCATACTTGGAGACCTCAATACACCGCTGACGGCTCTAGATCGGTCATCCAAACAGAGAATCAATAAAGATATAGTGGCCTTAAACGAAATACTAGAACACCTGGATATGATAGACAGCTACAGGACACTTCATCCCAAAGCGACAGAGTATACATTTTTCTCTAGTGTACATGGAACATTCTCAAGAATTGACCATATGTTGGGCCACAAAGACAATATCAGCAAATTTAGAAAAATTGAAATTGTACCAAGCATATTTTCTGATCATAAAGCCTTGAAACTAGAATTCAACTGCAAAAAAGAGGGGGAAAAACCCACAAAAATGTGGAAACTAAACAACATACTTCTAAAAAATGAATGGGTCAAAGAAGAAATAAGCGCAGAAATCAAAAGATATATACAGACAAATGAAAATGAAAATACAACATATCAGAATCTCTGGGATGCAGTAAAAGCAGTAATAAGAGGAAAGTTCATATCACTTCAGGCCTATATGAACAAACAAGAGAGAGCCGAAGTAAACCACTTAACTTCACACCTTAAGGAACTAGAAAAAGAAGAACAAAGACAACCCAAAACCAGCCGAAGAAAGGAGATAATAAAAATCAGAGCAGAAATAAATGAAATAGAGAACAGAAAAACTATAGAAAAAATCAATAGAACAAGGAGCTGGTTCTTTGAAAAGATCAACAAAATTGACAAACCCTTGGCAAGACTCACCAAGGAAAAAAGGCACAGGACTCAAATAAATAAAATCCAAAATGAAAGAGGAGAGATCACCACAGACATCATAGAAATACAAAGAATTATTGTAGAATACTATGAAAAATTATATGCCACCAAATACAACAATCTAGAAGAAATGGATAAATTCCTAGAACAATACAACCTTCCTAGACTGAGTCATGAAGAAGCAGAAAGCCTAAACAGACCAATCAGCAGGGAGGAAATAGAAAAAACTATTAAAAATCTCCCCAAAAATAAAAGTCCAGGCCCAGACGGTTATACTAGTGAATTCTATCAAACATTCAAAGAAGACTTGGTTCCTATTCTACTCAAAGTCTTCCAAAAAATTGAAGAAGAAGCAATACTTCCAAACACATTTTATGAGGCCAACATAACCCTCATACCAAAACCTGGCAAGGATGGCACAAAGAAAGAAAACTACAGACCAATATCTCTAATGAATACAGATGCTAAAATACTAAACAAAATACTGGCAAACCGAATACAACAACATATTAAAAAAATAATACATCATGATCAAGTGGGATTCATCCCAGAATCTCAAGGATGGTTCAACATACGCAAAACGGTTAGCGTAATACACCATATCAACAAAACAAAGAACAAAAACCACATGATCTTATCAATAGATGCAGAAAAGGCTTTTGATAAAATACAACACAATTTTATGTTTAAGACTCTCAACAAAATGGGTATAGAAGGAAAATATCTCAACATGATAAAGGCCATATATGATAAACCATCAGCCAACATCCTATTAAACGGCATAAAACTGAGGACTTTCTACCTTAAATCAGGAACAAGACAGGGTTGTCCACTCTCTCCACTCTTATTCAACGTGGTGCTAGAAGTTCTGGCCAGAGCAATCAGACAAGACAAAGAAATAAAAGGCATCCATATCGGAAAAGAAGAAGTAAAGGTATCACTTATTGCTGATGATATGATCCTATACATCGAAAACCCGAAGGACTCCACAAAAAGATTATTAGAAACAATAAACCAATACAGTAAGGTCGCAGGATACAAAATTAACATACAAAAGTCCATAGCCTTTCTATATGCCAACAATGAAATATTAGAAAACGAACTCAAAAAAATAATCCCCTTCACGATTGCAACAAAAAAAATAAAATACCTAGGAATAAACATAACAAAGAACGTAAAGGACCTATATAATGAAAATTACAAAGCATTGTTAAGGGAAATCGAAAAAGATACAATGAGATGGAAAAATATTCCTTGTTCTTGGATAGGAAGAATAAATATAATCAAAATGGCCATATTACCCAAAGCAATATACAAATTTAATGCAATTCCCATCAAAATCCCTATGAGATTTTTTAAAGAAATGGAACAAAAAATCATCAGATTTATATGGAACTATAAAAAACCCCGAATAGCCAAAACAATCCTAAGGAAAAAGAATGAAGCTGGGGGCATTACAATACCTGACTTTAAACTATATTATAGGGCCACGATAATCAAAACAGCATGGTATTGGCAAAAAAATAGACACTCAGACCAATGGAACAGAATAGAAAGCCCAGAAATAAAACCACATATATATGGTCAAATAATCTTTGATAAAGGGGCCAACAACACACAATGGAGAAAAGAAAGCCTCTTCAACAAATGGTGTTGGGAAAACTGGAAAGCCACATGCAAAAGAATGAAACTCGACTACAGCCTGTCCCCGTGTACTAAAATTAATTCAAAATGGATCAAAGACCTAAATATAAGACCTGAAACAATAAAGTACATAGAAGAAGACATAGGTACTAAAATCATGGACCTGGGTTTTAAAGAACATTTTATGAACTTGACTCCAATGGCAAGAGAAGTGAAGGCAAAGATAAATGAATGGGACTACATCAGAATTAAAAGTTTTTGCTCAGCAAGAGAAACTGATATCAAAATAAACAGACAGCCAATTATATGGGAACTGATATTTTCAAACGACAGCTCAGATAAGGGCCTAATATCCAAAATTTACAAAGAACTCATAAAACTCAACAACAAACAAACAAACAATCCAATAAAAAAAATGGGAAGAGGACATGAACAGACACTTCTCCCAGGAAGAGATACAAATGGCCAACAGATATATGAAAAGATGCTCAGCTTCATTAGTTATTAGAGAAATGCAAATCAAAACTACAATGAGATACCCCCTCACTCCTGTTAGATTAGCTATTATCAACAAGACGGGTAATAGCAAATGTTGGAGAGGCTGTGGAGAAAAAGGAACCCTCATTCACTGTTGGTGGGACTGTAAAGTAGTACAACCATTATGGAGGAAAGTATGGTGGTTCCTCAAAAAACTGCAAATAGAACTACCTTATGACCCAGCAATCCCTCTACTGGGTATATACCCCAAAACCTCAGAAACATTGATACGTGAAGACACATGTAGCCCCATGTTCATTGCAGCACTGTTCACAGTGGCCAAGACATGGAAACAACCAAAAAGCCCTTCAATAGAAGACTGGATAAAGAAGATGTGGCACATATACACTATGGAATACTACTCAGCCATAAGAAATGATGACATCAGATCATTTACAGCAAAATGGTGGGATCTTGATAACATTATAAAGAGTGAAATAAGTAAATTAGAAAAAAACAAGAACTACATGATTCCATACATTGGTGGAACATAAAAATGAGACTAAGAGACATGGACAAGAGTGTGGTGGTTACCAAGGGTGGGGGGGAGGGAGGACATGGGAGGGAGGGAGGGAGAGAGTTAGGGGGAGGGGGAGGGGCACAGAGAACTAGATAGAGGGTGACAGAGGACAATCTGACTTTGGGTGAGGGGTTTGCAACATAATTTGATGACAAAATAACCTAGACATGTTTTCTTTGAATATATTTACCCTGATTTATTAATGTCATCCCATTACCATTAATAAAAATTTATTAAAAAAAATAAAGTTTATTTTGTCAGATATTAGTATTGGTACTTCATTGTTTTTTTCATTTCCGTTTGCGTATTTTTTTTCATCCCTTTACTCTCAGTCTATGTGTATCTTTTGTTCTGAATTGGGTCTCTTGTAGACAGCATATGTATGTGTCCTGTTTTCTTATCCATTTCTTATCCATGCAGCTACCCTATGTCTTTTGATTAAAGCATTGAATCCATTTACATTTAAGGTTATTATTGATATATAGTTTTTTATTGCCATTGTATTCTTTAAATCTATATTTCTCTTTTTCTAGATTTTTTTCCCTTTGTTCTGTTTACAACAGGCTCTTTAACATTTCTTGCAGGATTGGTTTGGTTGTAATAAATTCCTAGAGGTTTTTTTTTGTCTGGGAAGCTTTTTATTTCTCCTTCAATTTTAAACAATAGTCTTGCTGTAGAAAGAAGTCTTGGTTGTAGGCTCTTGTTTTGAATCACTTTAAATATTTCTTGCCATTCCCTTCTGGTCAAGTGTTTCTGTTGAAAAGTTGGATGTCATCCTTATGGAGGCTCCTTTGTAGGTGATTGACTGCTTTTCTCTTGCAGCTTTTATTATTCTTTTCTTATCTCTTAATTTTGGTATTTTAATTATGATGTGTCTTGTTGTAGCTCTCTTTGGGTTCTTCTTTAATGGGACTCTCATTGCTTCTTGAAGTTGTGTGACTTTTTCCTTCATCCATTTAGGGAAGTTTGCAGCTATTATTTCTTCAATCAGGTTCTCTATCCCTTGTTCTTTCTCTTCTTTTTCAGGAAACCCTATGATGCAGATGTTGTTTCTGTTCATGTTGTCACAGAGATCTCTTAGAGTTTTCTCAGACTTTTTGAGCCTCTTTTCTTTTTGCTCTTCTGCTATTGTACTTTCATTTACCTTGTCCTCTAAGTTGCTCATTTGTTCCTCTGCTTCATCCTGCCTGCTGTTAATTTTTTCTAGTGTAGTCTTCATTTTTGATATTGTATTTTTCATTTCTGACTGATTCTTTTTTTATATATCAATGTTCTTTTTGATGCTTGCTATCTCTTTATTTAGGTGATTATTATGTCTGTCCATTGTTGCTGTAAGATCCTTGAGCATCCTAACAATAATTATTTTAAACTCTACATCCTGTATCTTGGTTATTTTCATCTCATTAAATTCTTTTTCTTGGGATTTCTCTTGTTGATTACTTGTTGGTACTCAGCAGTGTGGGGGTTTGGTGTAGGCCAGACCTCAGCACTCAAAACCTGTGTCTCTGATGTGCCTCCTACTTCTAAGTGACTCTTTGCTCTGACTGGAGTAGGAGAGCCTCCTGTAGGGTAATTGCTTTCCTTTGCTGATGTTCCTTCTCTCAGGAAAAATGGTCACTTTAGATTTGGGGAGTGACTCAGCACAGGGGTTAGGGTGGCTATCCCCCCAGTGTCTCTCCCTGTGCCTTGGAGATTACACTCTCCTCTTGCAACTCCAGCGCTCTCAGGGCTCCCTGCTTCTGGAACCCTGAGTAAGTGGCTGTGAACGAGGTTTTCTGTGTGGTCCCTTCAAGATGGAGCCTGTTTCTGAGAGTTCTGTCTCCCTCTTACAAACAGTAACCTGGTTCTTCTCTCAGCTAATTACTGTCCGTATGCCTCTTTTAGTCTCTGGGGCTCTAGGCCAGGGCTTTGGTCCTGAGGCTGAGGACCCACAACTCTCCAGGCAATCCACCCTGTTGTGAGAGTCCCTCCAGGTTGCTGCTCACTCCTTGAAGTGGGGCAGCCCTTTCCGCATCTCTGCCCATTTCCTACCAGTCTCAGTGTGATTTCTTTGGTGATCTTTGGTTATAGATTCCTCTTAGTTTAGTCCAAAGTTGTTTTCTTAAGATGATTGTTGCCAAGTTAAGTTGTAATCCACTTTGGTTCTGGGAGGTGGAAGTTGGAACATCCACCTACTCCATTGCCATCTTCTGGAGCCCTGGATATTAGATTCTTCTCAGATATATAATTTGTACATATTTTCTCCCATGCTGCAGGTTGTATTATTTTTTTCATTTTCTGGATAACATTATTTGAAACATATAAAAAATTAAATTTAATAAAGTACAACTTTTCTCTATTTTTTTCTTTTGTTTCTTGTGCTTTCAATGTCATATTTAAGCATGCTTTGGTAAAACTGGAGTCAGTAAGATTTATTCCTACATTTTCTAGAATTTACAATTTTAGCACTTATATTAGATCACAGATCCATATTGTGTTAATATTTGTATATGGTGTTGAATGAGTCATTTAAAAAGAGTGGAGAGGGTCAAAAGAGTGAGAAATAATAGAGTATAATTTGTTTTTAAATGTTGGCTATCTTTATTAAGTACATTTATTGTATGTTTTCTTATTTAATGTCTGACCCCTCACTAGATTCTAGGTTCCATGAGGGTCAAGACTGCATTTATTTTATTCACCATTATATCCATAGAGTCTAGCACTCAGTCAATATCACTTTATTTTTCATAATGTTCTAGGTAATGAGAATACAACAGTGATTAAACCAGAGAAGTTTCCATCTTCCTGTAGTTCACATGTTAGTGGGGATATGTAACTTAACAAACAGACAGAAAGTATCATTTTTATAGCGATGCATGCTAGAAAGAGAAATAAAGAGAATAGGGAGAGAAAAATTGGAATACAATCAGGGCATTCTCTTTAAAGAGGAATTGCCTGAGCAGAAACCTAAATCAAGTGAGGGAATGAGCCATAGGAATCTCTGGGAGAAGAGATTTATGATGGAGAAAACAGCAAGAGCCAAGACCTGAAACTGGCCACAAACCTGGCATTCTGGGGACTGGGAGAATGTGATTGTAGCTGGAGGAGCATGAATGAGAACAAGAGTGAAAAGGGACAAATTTGGAGAGGTGGACAGGAGCCAGATTTTATAGTTCTTTTATTGTGCATATGATTGTATTGGTTGAAAGAGTGGGATTACATTCATAGCAATACATATACAACCTCAAGTAGTATTTTCTTAAAATCACCTTTATGAAATGGGTAACAATATCATTTTATAGGCAAGAAAACTAAGGCACAATGAAGTTAAGTAACCTGCCAAAAGTCACACAATCAATCAAATAGTTTTGGGTCCGAGATGTGAACCCAGTAGTCTGGATCCACTACACCAGTGTTTCCCAATCTCTTCATCATTGGACTCCGCTCCTTGAAGAAAAATTAAGTCAAAACTCTTCAAGGAAAAAGGAATTAAATTCTAAAAAAACTATTTTGTCAACTAGTGTTGAGCTTTGGAGGACCAGAAACTATTGTAAGATTTTAGAAGTTTTCCTTTCCTATTGTTTTAGATACATACAAGGCAGACCCTAAAAAGTTGGGGCTGTACTTTGTAAATGTTGAAATTAGTTGTTATGAAGAGAAAGAAATGCTTCTAACTCAGAACAAGAGTAAAGATTGTCAGAGAGTTTTTAGTACTGATGATATTTAAACCAATGCCTCTACTTTTATGGAAACCACATGAGTCACGATAGAATGAAATAGGAATCTAGATCTGGATGGTCCCACAGCACTCACAAGAAAGAGTGTCAAAGGGTGACAGGGAATCAGATATTGAGTGATGATTTCTGACCAATGTGGTGGGGGTGGAATGTATTGGGAAACTTCTTGAAGGAAGTGGAATTGTTGGATCTTGAAGCATTAATAGAACTTATTCAGATTAGAGTAGGAAGTAGCTGCTAGATTTTCTTCCGTTCGTGTGTGTGTGTGTGTGTGTGTGTGTGTGTGTTTGTATGAGAGACAGAGCGAGAGAGGAACTATTCTTCAGTGACCATAGGCATGTCAGCAGCTTTATCCTTTGAAAATCTATCACCAATCATAAAAATCCTACATCTTTCTTTTATGGAAAGACAGAGAGCATCTTTAACTGCTCTCTGACATTACTCACTTAAAAGTTTTAATGACTCATATGCAAGGTTTGGGTTAAAAGAACAAAGACCCTCTTTCCTGGCCCCCAAAGACCTCCACCTGCCTACTAACTTGAGCCACTTTTGTGGTATTCCGGTGCTACATGAGTCATATCCTGACTTCTCTTCCTCTTTTATCTGCCCTACCCTGAATCCTGCCTGTTCTCTCTATAATCCCCATTTCAGCAAAGAGAAGGGAAGGAAGAGGAGAGGAGTAGAAGAGAAGTGTTACGGGAAAGGCAGACAGCAAGAGCTATGGAGGGCGTTTGAGGGCAATATTCATGAGCTGTAAAGATGTGGGATGAAATGAAGCCTTTCAAAGAGTAGATACTGCTTCATATCTTCCCCACCACCACCAATTCAATTTCTGCTCCAGGAGAAAGATCAAAATAACTTTCTGTGGGATGAAATGATGACAATGATTTTGGATTCAATTACATTATCGTAACCTGGAACTAACCCTTCCATTTGAGGCGTGCTAAAGTACTGAACTATGAAACTCAAATTACAATGTGAGAATCAAGAGATTTGAACTCAGGGCCCTTTAGACATTTTCCTCAATATCAAAGAAAGATTTTTATTTCTGCTTTCTGTAAATAGAATAGGAAACAGACGAGTGATTAAATGAGAAATGGTGAAAGCAACACCTAATTGGAAATGAAACTAAAAGAGGAAAAGGAAAATGGGTTCAGATTAATGTCAGGTTTGCAGTTATCACAGGATCTGAATTTGTTTACGTTATCACATATTTTCAGAGTTACTGAATAATGCGAAGTACCTAAGTGTTTTGCTTACCCTTGGAAGCTAAAGATTAAGCAACTTTTCAAGGCTGGCCACACAGCAGATGGAATTATGCAAGCATCTACTTGTGGTTGAGCTAAGAACTAGAACTATAGCTTTAGAATCCCCCACCTTCTTTCCAGGAGGGATGCTCTCATCTTGGAAATCATCAAACTCTCCCCATGAATTAGGGCTGGATGGGAGCCATGTGAAGAAGAAGTATTTGAGAGAAAAGAAAAGATGAACAATGTGTATATTTGACATGTGCACTCACATGTGTCGACATATTTATATGCAGATGCACATAAATCCCTGTGTGGTTTATGTTTGTGTGTACATATTGATATTTGTATACATATGTATGTATAAAGTTCACAGAGCATGCCCAAGCAAATACATACCAGATGTGCTGATTTTGAGGTCTGTAAGAAAATGAGAGAAATGAAATGGCTTTAGAGGACATTAGTCACACTCTCAGGTATATTGCTTTTTGGAGGGCATGTCATATGTGTTGTGCATGTTTATTTCTGGTAAGAGAACACTCAGGGCAACATAATAACTGCTTCAAAATTTTAGAAATCATGTAAAAAAAAAGTTTTAACTCATTCCATATGGTTCCAGAGGGTAGAATGGAGGCAGAAACATAACAGATTTCTTTCTAAATGAGAACAACTTTCTAACAATTGGTACCACACAAAAGAGACATGTATTTCTTCTAAAAGTAGCTGGTGATCTGCCTGCTCTTGGAAATGACATGTGGCAGAGGCTGCATGGCCATCTGTCATGAAAGTGGCAGGGGGCATTCTTCCATTTAGTGGAGTTTTGGACTACAGTCATTTGTTGCACCATCTCCATTCTGAAATTTAATGGTTCTCTCAAATATATAAACACATTTTGAGGGAAATCAAGTTCAATAATATTTTTGGCTTTCTTACTATTTTATTTTATTCATTGACTTATGAACAGCTAACTCCTATCTCAATAGGTTCTAGAAATAGTAATTTTTCTTTATTTGATTTCTGTTCTTTCCACTTCTTTTCCTCATCTTTGTTTTCTGTTCTTTTTTCCTTGCCTTTTCTTCATTCTGCTGGTGTCCTATAAACATAAGAGATGGAGTGAAGGCAATGTTCACTGAGAAAGTAAAATAATAAGGAAAAATGTTTAACTCAACTTCTATTTTCATTTTAAATCCTGGTATGTGTATATATGCTTGTGTATGTGTGCCTTTTTTTGTGTGTGTAGACCCTCAGTGAGCTGTGGTATATTGCCTGGAAAATAAAACTTTTAGTATTTTTACCTGAGACAGTTCATTCCCCAAGTGGATGTTTGTAAAAGTTGGCAGTTGGAAACTATTTGATTGTCACAATGCTTGGGGACAGCTATTGGTGTTTACTAAGAGAAAAGAAGAAATGCTCTGTGTCCTGCAATGTTTGGAACATTCCTATCCAATCAAGTATGCCACACCAAATGACAATAAAGCCACATTGAGGAATATTAGATAAGGGCTTTGGAGATAGAGTACCTGGATTTGAATTTGGTTCTGTCATTTTTGTTCTGTGATCTTGACAAGTTTAATCTCTCTGGGCTTTTGATTTCTCATTTGTAATATGGAGGGTGATAAGAGCACCTACCTCACAGTATTGTTGGGAAGATTAAATAAGTTAACAAGGTAAGTGCTTTGAGGAGCACAGACAATAAAACAGTCAACAAATGTCAGCAACAATTTTTATTTTTCTGAGTGGGTATTTAGATTCATTTTACATGTTGAGCATATGAGATTTCTATATGCTTTAACCAATTTTGGGGAACCAGAACTCAATGAACCAACACACAAAAAAGTGTGGTCTACGGGTCCCTTGAAGCTGTGAAGCTTCTGTGATATCACCGTGGACATACATGTGCCGTAATCATTGACAAGATGAAATTAGTCTGCCTTTCATTCTCCTCTTACATATATATACCCAACTGTCCCCTTAGCACACACAGACAGTTGTAATTAATTAAATATACATTCATTTAAAGTCCTAGGAGTTTTGTCAATATGCATTTGCTCAATAGGTAGACACAAAAATACATTTACAATATGTGGGGACTATGGAATTTTGAAAAATTTTTTCTTTTAATTCATTATATTTGAAAAGGTTGTGATTTAAACAACAGACCATTCTCTTTTTTAAAAATTATTTTTATTTATCTATTTATTTTAGAGAAGAGAGAGAGAGAGAGAGAGAGAGAGAAGGGAAGAGGAGCAGGAAGCATCAACTCCCATATGTGCCTTGGCTGGGCAAGCCAGGGTTTTGAACTGGTGATGTCAGCATTCCAAGTCAACACTTTATCCACTGTGCCACCACAGGTCAGACCAGACCATTCTTAATCTTACATTAATAATGAAGATTATTTATTTATTTATTTGTATTTTTCTGAAGCTGGAAACGGGGAGAGACAGTCAGACAGACTCCCGCATGCGCCCGACCGGGATTCACCCAGCACGCCCACCAGGGGCGATGCTCTGCCCCTCTGGGGCGTCGCTCTGCCGCGACCAGAGCCACTCGAGCACCTGGGGCAGAGGCCAAGGAGCCATCCCCAGCGCCCGGGCCATCCTTGCTCCAATGGAGCCTTGGCTGCGGGAGGGGAAGAGAGAGACAGAGAGGAAAGAGGGGGGGGTGGAGAAGCAGATGGGCACTTCTCCTATGTGCCCTGGCCGGGAATCGAACCCGGGTCCCCCGCACGCCAGGCCGACGCTCTACCGCTGAGCCAACCAGCCAGGGCCGATTATTTTATTTTTTAAAGTCTGACTCGGAAGACGTTACAAGATTTGCCACATTCTGAGGTCATATTCATGAACTCTAACAATAATTCTGTCATAGTTTTAGAAGGCATATTTGATTAAGTGGAATCTGTTAAAATATTTTAATGTCATATAAATTGCTATTAGAAAAAAATCCCTAATATTAGCTGGTTTACCTTTCATTTTTAACCTATTTTATGAAAAAAGAGTCAAGGTTCTTCATAATGGTGTGTGCTTTGGTATGATGAACAGCATTTTCAAATGAGTTTATCCTATCTGTTTAAATAATTTCCCTTTTCTATTTTGACTGGCTCATTTGGAAAGAGACCCAAGTCCATATTACAATCTTTAGATTGAACCGTATGATTCCCTCATGAGATGACTGTTGTATTTTTCTATGAATATACAATAAGAGGTGTTCGACCTTTTCCTGCCTTTCCTGAATGCACTTGGTCTCCCTCCGGCACCGGTAACCTGCATGTGCTGGATCCCCCAGATTCTGTGGAGAGAACGGAAACGTTTTCTAGTTTATTAAAATAAGCATGCTCACCAATTTTCACTATTTATTAAGAGGATTCAATTACTTTCCACAGGTCGAGTGGTTACAAAAGTACAGACAAATAAAACACATTAAGTGTCTCTTGCAGTTTCTTTTGTCCTGTCCCTAACTCTGCTCCTCAAATCACATATGCTGTAGTCACACTGATCATCAATGCTACAGAGCATTTTTGTGCCATATATGGAGGACATAGGAATACTTAGGAGTGGAATTTTGATAGAAGAACAAAAACTATGTTAATATGGTAAAAAATTTGTTGGTGAGCTTATAAGAACCAGAGCCTGTTCTATAAAATTATCCTGGTGCCTCTTATCCACCAGACCATATTTCTATTTTGCTAGCTAGCTTGGTTTTCTCAATTGTTACATTCATTTCAGGAATTAAAAGGCTTCCTGATGTTTTCAGACTCTCCTGTGATTTCTCATTTGAGATGGTTCTTATGGGATTAGGTCCCCCATGCTGGATTTCCCCATTTCTCTCAACCTTCTAAGAAAACTCAGGCCAAAATTGTCTTGTATCCCTAGTGACTAGTTAAATCATCATTTAATCACTTAGTTTACTCTTAGCTATTAATGGCTTATCATATAATATGTATATAAGTTTTCTCTATGTCTTTCCTGGTCAGCATTATCCTAATACTGTTTCTGCTGCTAAAAGATGGTCCCCTGCTCGGGGATAATCTTGGGGGCTACTAAGGTGTTGTAATTTGAGGTACCTGAAAGAAACGTCAAAGAATTCTTCTACAAGTCTATTATATTTTGAAATTTTAATAACCATGTTCCAATAAATTACTAATTTTAAATTAAAGCTTTCCCCACATTCAATATTCTAATCGATTAACATCCTCTATACAGAGGTAAAAAGATTAGTTTGAGACCCAAGGCATCTCCTCCGTCTTGCTCTGACATAATTGACAAAAACTGCCGAGGCTTTGGGGAAGAGAATCAGAAAGGCATTAAAGGCACACTTCACCTATTTTAATTTTATGGAAAGATAGAATCTTTTTGCCTCTGCTTCTTCACATTGTAGGTATTAGATTTAACCCTAAAACTAAGGTTATAAACCAAAAAATGCTATTTAGGTGGCTTTTCAGTTACCCTATATGTATGTCTCCTCAAATTTTAACGAGAATGATTCAGCCAGTGAGAATCTATTGCCTAAGAATGTATTAATTAGTCTATTACATACTCTAGGCACTGGATGATGGTGAATGAGATATATTGGATTCATCACCCTGTTGAGAAAAACTAAAAAATTTGGAAATATAAATGCAAAACATTCACTTGAATTCTTCAGAACTAACAAGATAGAGGCATCTAGGCGGGGTTAGTGAAAAATGAAAGTGAAGCTCGGGCGGGGGTGGGTGCGCAGAACAGTGGGGTGGGGTTTTGAGATTTTTCTCCTCTGGGTAGATTTGCTAATTTCAGTGAGAGAAATTCTCAAATATTTCAAAAGAATGGAAACAGAGTATGTTACCAGACTATAATGCAGTAAGCTAGTAATCAGTTGGAATGATAACCAGAAAGTCCTGACATATTTGAAAATTAGGGAGCATACTTCCAAGGAACCTATGGGTAAAAGAAAAACCACAACAAAAAGTTGAAAATGTATAAATAAATAATGGTAAAAATACTACAGACCAAAACTTATGGTACATACACATATGTAAAAAGAAGAAGGATGAAAATCATTAAGGCAAGTATCAATCTAAGAACATTAGAGACAGCAAGTTAAGCCCAATGAAAATAAAATACAGTAAATAGTAAAATAAATGAAGAAAATAATGACATAAAAAGCATAAAATAGAGATAGATATAGCCAAAACTTAGATTTTTGAAGTTTAATGAAATAGTTTAATGTTTGGTAAAAATAGCAAGAAAAAAAGTAAGGAGGCACAGATAACCATATAATAAGGGAAAAAATGACATTATAATAAAGCCTTCAGAAATTAAAAGTATCAAAAGAATATATTATGAACAACTATACAGTAATAAATCAGAATATCAATGAATTTATAAAAACAGACAATTTACCAAAACTGATGCAAAAAAAGATATGAATGGTCCTTTGACTTTTAAAGGTACTGAATTCTGAATTTAAAAGGTAAATAAACTCAAACCAACCAACAAAACCCAGTCTGTTGAAAAGGAAACTCCTAACCCACTTGTCACCTTTCATGAATTCTATCAAACATTAAACTGATACATCAAAAGAAATACTTTAATTTAGATTATAAAGAAGGAACAATTCTTAACTTGTTTTACGCGGCAAGTATTACCTTGATACTAAAACCTCATAAGGATGTCTTGAGTAAGGAAATTTATAGGCCAATTTTACTCATGACCGGAGATCTAAAAACCTTAAACAAACTGTTAGCAAACCTAATATAGCAATATCCCAAAAGGATACATTATGATTATTCTAAGTTAACTCTAGGAATGCCTAATTGCTTTATCATTAAAAAGCAGCCAGTGCATTTCACAAACAAAGAACAATCATGTAGCCATCTCAAAAAATGGTGAAAAAGCTTAAGATCGAATTCAATTCTTATTCATGGCAAACTATGAATACAAGGGGACTCTTAATTTGGTAAAGTAAATCTACAAAGAAATCCAGAAATAACATCCTTAATGGGGAAAGCTGAGCTTTCTTTTTGATTTGAGGAATGAAAAAAAGTGGCTGAATATTCATTTCTTTTCAAATTGTTTTGAAGAGCCTAAACAATGTTGTAGGTCAAGAAAAAGGAGTTATGAGAATTGAAAAGGAAGAAATACAATGGCATTATATTTCAGGTGATATGATGGCACACATAAAAAGTCTGAAGCATCTATATATAAATTATTAGAACTTGTAAGTTAATTTTGCAAGATTGCTGTGTAAGAGGTCAACTAAAAAAGTATCAACTGCATTCTTATACACTACACATTATAGAAACTGAAATAGATTTAAAAGATAAGTGTTAGCTAACCCACCTAACCAAATGCAAATTGTAGGCAGTCTCAGAAGTGTAATTAATTTGTATTCAACCGATTTTGTGGAAGGGTTTTATCCCAATGTCTTTAAAATTCTCAGAAGTTTGTTTTTTATAGTTTTCTTTTGCAGTAGAATCATATAGAAATAGTGATAGTTAAAGAATAACTCTAAATAAAAGAAGCTATTTGAAGAAGAAGTCAACTTTTTGATCTGGGCATGTAAATTCAACATCTGTTAACTTCTTGTAAGGTAGCAACGACCAGCAAAGTCTCACGCTAGAAAAGCCATTGTCAGTAGTTAAATGGGATTTTGTTCTGCTACATTTTGTTGCTGCTTTCCTCCAGAGTGTCAATGTTTCCTCATGATCAGTCTTTCTCTTCCCAAGGCATTCCTGTGGTGAACCCAAATGTTGTTTATCAGATGAGTGTAATTCAACCCACAAAAATACATCCTTGCCAATGGGATTCGTGCTATGAACTCGATGGCTCCCTCTACCTAATGCCATCTGCATGTTGTTCTCAAAATCTGAGTCATGAAGATCCATAGGAAAATGTAGGTGGTACCAAAAAGATACAAACTTTTTTATTCTTTTGAGGTTTTCCTTTGTCATTTGGACATGATGGTAGAAAAGCAATCATTTCTTAATTACAAAGAATTGAGAGAGTCAGCTATTGGGGTTATCTCCTAAACTTGTTTTTACCTGTGTATTTTGCCAGATCTTGAAAGGGAAAATAAACCATATAACTAACATTCTGCAGTTTGTTTTAGTGCACTCACACTTTGTCATGTTTCTACACCCGAAACAGCCTTACGTAACACACATATTAAATAGCATTAAGGGCAGGGAGGCAAGAGATTCCTGAATGATATCTAGACCTATAAACACATTATTTACTTCAACTTTTATATTAATTAAAAATGTAGTTGATTTTATTTGCCTCTAACGTTGAAACATTTTCAAACTGACTTCTAGTGCTCAGAAAATATAAACATGTTTTAATTATTTAGCAGCCCATTAGGTTTAATATGCATGCAAAAAATATGAGAAAAGAAAATGAGAATATTATGATAATAAAGAATTTCTTTTTTAGGTAATTATTTTGTAATTTAAAAAGAATTTTATTTTAAAAGCACAGATATCAATATTTATAAATGTACTGAATATCTTTGGAAGTACAGGAAACTGGTTAATAGTGGAAAACTTTGAAAAATTGGGCGACAAAAGGCCAAGGGTCATATATTTTCACTGCATCGGTTTCTATGGCTTTTGAATCCAGTGCTATGTTTAGTATCTAAAAACAAATAGGTTTTTAAAAACCATAATGATGTGAAACAAGAAAGACATTTAAATTTCACCTATTTAACTCTCTTTCCACATACATTAATAAAGAATTTCTTTTTCAAAATTTCTTTCTCTATTACCATGAAGACTCCCTACATTTAGGATTTGAAAGATCCTGTTTTGTTTTGTTTTTCTTTTTATAAATAAATTTTTATTTTAATGGGGTGACATCAATAAATCAGGGTACATACATTCAAAGAAAACATTTCCAGGTTATCTTGCCATTTAGTTCTGTTGCATACCCATCACCCGAATAGAGATCGTCCTCCGCCACCCTCCATCCAGTTCTCTCTGTACCCCTCCCCCTCCCCCTCTCCCTCCTTCCCTCCCCCCACCCCCCATAGCCACCACACTCCTGTTCATGCCTTTTAGTCTTGCTTTTATGTCCCACCAATGTATGGAATCCTGCAGTTCCTGTTTTTTTCTGATTCGCTTATTTCACCCCGCACAATGCTACCAAGACTCCACCATTCCGCTATAAGTGATCCGATGTTACCCTTTCTCCTAGCTGAATAATATACCATGGTGTATATGTGCCCCATCTTCTTCATCCAGTCCTCTATTTTTTTTACAGTGATTAAAAGCCTTTAAGCAAACTCTTGGCCAATACAGCAAGAATCCATGAATGAGTAGTGTCCTTAACATGTTCCCCAAGTCCAAGTTGGCCCCATCACCATGCCAAATCCCTGAAAAATGCAACCCAACCACAGTTCAGTCTGTTAGGAGCTGTCACAGGGAGCAGGAGTCCAGGAAAGTTCCCCACAGGAAAAGTCCGCATGGCACTGGAATTGTTGTCACCATTCTATACTTTGCAGCTCATGTCCAAGTCCCAATGACCGCTGCTTCTAGCTGGTAATGATTCAGGCAGACTGGAAAAAGCCATTTGCAGCATGCGTGGATATGGAGCTTCTGTTCTCCTCTGCCTGGAGAGTTGAGACCAGGTTGCTTTTCCCTGGAGCTCTGTGACTGTGGCATGGTAGAGAACCTTGGGATACACTAAGTTGGGTGGCAAAGGTAAATTCATAATACAAGTTGGCAAAAGGAGGAAAGAGAGCTCTAAATTAAGAGTAGGTCTCAGCCTGAAATATGAGTGGGGCATTGAGGTAGGAGGGATAAAGGAAACACTATATATTAAGCAAAGCAGCAGAAAATAGGACTATCAACACCCACAACAGAGATCTTTGAGGGAAGAATAAAAAACCTGACTATTCAGGCAAAACATACTTAAGTGGCCCTTGTGCGAATGAGATCAGTTTACCTGCTTCTTGGAAGAAATACCCTAGGCTCGTCCACAGTGTCGTAGATGGGGCCGACGGCCCTGGGCACCTTCAGCCTTCAGTGGCAAACCCCAGCTTTCTGTGCAAGGTTAGGTCATAGGTGGCTGGAGCAGGGCTGGAAGAGACTGAACCCTCCCTTAGAGGAGCGAGGGGGAAGCCCACCTTCCAGTGTCCCTGTTTCCTCACAGCAGAGGCGTGTAAGCCTAGCAGGCTTTAGCTCAATGACCTTCCTTTCCACTATTGAAGCAGGACCCAGATGGCATCCTATGAGACCCTTTGGGGTGTTGGAGCCTTTAAGGGTGTATCCTAAAAGCTGGTAGTTCCCCTGATCTCTATTGGGCTTTTTCTGCCTCTAGGTATCTTAAAAGCCATTCTCAGAAGATCTCGCTGAGGGGTTTGAGGATCCCCTTCCGCCTATATAAATCTTTTCCATATATCTGGAGCTATTTGGAAAAAAGACAGAACAGTGTTATTAGCTAGATCTAATAAAGAAGGTAGTAGTTTGCAGGCGAAAAAGATTTGGTGTCTCCTGTTCATCAGCATTCAAAAGAAATGTAATTTTTTTTTAAGTAAAAAGCATGATATGGTAGACCCGTTGGAGTCATTGGCCTGGTGTGCAGGATTCCCGGGTTCGATTCCCGGCCAGAGCACACAGGAGAAGCGCTCATCTACCTCTCCACTCCTCCCCCTCTCCTTCCTCTTGGTCTCTCTCCTCCCGCCCGCAGCCAAGGTTCCACCGGAGCAAATCCACCCTGGACCCTAAGGATGGCCCCATGGCCTCTGCCCCAGTCGCTAGAATGGCTCCGGTTGTAACAGAGCAACATCCCAGATGGGCAGAGCATTCCCCCCAGTAGGCATGCCAGGTGGATCCCAGTCAGGCACATGCAGGAGTCTGTCTGACTGCCTCCCCATCCCCATCCTCAGAAATACACAAAAAATAAATAAAGAAAAGAAAAAATACTAAAAAAAAAAGGGGGGGGCAATCCCTTGTGCTAAAGCACCAGGGAGCATGGAGTGAGCTTGAGTATGTCCTATGAAACCTGGAGCTCTATGTTTACATATAAGTCTTAGAAGAAGGAGGAACTGCTGAAATAGTTTATCAGCATTTGTCCCTAAGACAGCAGTCTTTATAGTGGGAACACCATACGTAAATATTTGCTGTCTGTCTATAGATTAAGGGGGGAAGATGGCAAATGCTGAAAAGCCATGATTTTTGTGCCCCTCCCCTCCCCCAAACCCCTCCCTCTCCTCCCCCCACCCTGTAACCCCCACACTGTTGTTCATGTCTCTGAGTCTCATCTTTATGTCCCACCTATGTGTGGAAACATATAGTTCTTAGTTTTTTCTGATTTACTTCTTTCACTCAGTATAATGTTATCAAGGCCCATCCATGTTGTTGTAAAAGATCCGATGTCATCATTTCTTATGGCTGAGTAGTATTCCACAGTATATATATACCAAAGCTTTTCAATCCACTCGTCCTCTGATGGACACTTGGGCTGTTTCCAAATCTTTGCTATTGTGAACAATGCTGCCATAAACATGAGGGTGCATTTCTTCTTTTCAAACAGTGCTATGGTGTTCTTGGGGTATATTCCTAACAGTGGTATAGCTGGGTCAAAAGGCAGTTCGATTTTTAATTTCTTGAGGAATTTCCATACTGTTTTCCACAGTGGCTGCACCAGTCTGCATTCCCACCAGCAGTGCAGGAGGGTTCCCTTTTCTCCACATCCTCGCCAGCACTTATTCTGTGTTGTTTTATTGATGAGCGCCATTCTGACTGGTGTGAGGTGATATCTCATTGTGGTTTTAATTTGCATTTCTCTAATCATTAGTGATGTTGAACATTTTTTAGTGATGTTAAACCCTAGGTTTTAAAAAAAACAACAAACTCCAAACATATGATTTATGTTATTTCTTCTTACTTTTTGCAAACTATTTAATATAAAATGAACTTCAAAATTATTTGGAAACATTTTTCAGTTGGATATTTCAGGTGTTGTCTTCAAAAGGTCATTTATAGTACTTTAAATAAACATAAAATGCTTTAAAATAAGAAGATATGCCTTGTTACATCTAAACAAGATCATCTTACAAATAAAAATTGTGACATTTGAAGAGGATATAAACTTGGCAGAATTGATTGTAGAAGAAGAACAGTAGATTTTGGAAGTATTGGAAAACATGGTTCATAGTGAAAGATTTCATCACACAATCAAATCACTTGTTTAAATTCAAAATCTTTCCCCCTCTTCTAAACAATGTGCATTTTGATCTCTTCTTGTTTTCATATTTGGAACCAAATATCAATTTTGATTTAGAAGTATTGCTTTTCATATTTGTTATAAAATATCAGATTTGGATTGTTGGTTCAATTATTCAGTGGGTTCACTGTATTAAATCAGGAGGGTTATATTTAGAAAGCAGAGAAAGATTCACATTTTGTATTTGGATTTACTCTGGCATATATCCCAAGCTTTTCCTAGTAGTGGGTGAGTGAAGATGGCCACTTCTGCTAGGTCTTCGCATTTTAGTTGTACTAATCCACCATTGTGGGAGTGTTCCCAAGAATACCACACTAATTTCTAATCCTCCTCAACATCTGTTTTCAAATGGCCAAATTATTATTTAATCTATCTCCACTTGTTAACTTTAAATCAAGGTCTTATTAAGTTAAAAATGACTCAGGGCTTTCATACTCATGTTTTTTTCTTTCTTTTCATTGCATAGCCTTCTAAGCCATATCAGACATAGAATATTGATAATACTAAGTCTGTTGAAATTCTTCAACACATGATTTTTTGTGCCATTTTAAGAATAAGCCTGCTTCTATAGTATAATCCATCATGATTTTTTTTAAGATTTATATTTAGAATTGTTCATGATTCAACATCTGATATTCATAGTAAATATATGGAATTTTTAACTTCTTTAGCACATGATCATCTACCCCTTGTCCAGAATACATGATAATTTTGCCAGGAGGTTAGGTTCATAGTGTAGTAAACTCCCATTTTTCAGAGAGTGTCTTATTTGCTGACACTGCAATGAGCTCTGTCTAACCTGACCCCAGGGCAACACCTCAGTCACTTCTTTTGGAGCTCCTCAACCCTGAAGGCAGCTATCTTGAGTAGAATCCCACTGACATGCTTTTAGCTCAGCTATTTCAAGTAATGGGCACTTGCCTAAGGATACTTAGGCTTTCTAAACCCATGTATTGCTGAAAGGGCAGGTTGATTTAACAGATGAACTGTCTCCTCCGAAAATTCTTCCAGATCCTTGCTTTCAAAATCTATCCAGCAGAAAGCAGATAACAGTCTTTTTTGTTCATCTATATTCTTGGTCTCGATAAAAAGATGGTGTTTTGTTTTTTTTTAAGAAGTGAAGTTGGTTGACCTGTGGTGATGCAGTGCATAAAGCATCGACCTGAAATGCTGAGGTTGCCTGTTCAACACCCAGGCTTCCCTGGTCAAGGCACATATGGGAGTTTATGCTTCCTGCTCTTCCCCCCTTCTCTCTCTCTCTCTTTTCTGTAAAATGAATAAGTAAATTTTTTTAAAAAAAGAAGTGAAGTTAATATGGACATAGCTGATGAAATAATTTACTGATGAAGTAATTTCAATGAATCCTAGGCTGGATAGAAATACTCTACTCTGACTTAAAGAAGTATTTATTAGTTCCACTGCCTTTTTTGATTTAGGGGATTTTCAACCTGGTTATTTTTATTAAGCTATGGCATATCTATTGTAAAATAGAAAATATTTACACAACAAAATTGGGTGTGTTTGAAGTAAGTGAGACTAATTTACAGTATCATTTTGATTTTAACCTTTCTAGTATAGCTTCCAATTCCTTTTCATCATTATTCCAAGAATTTAACCCTGTTCTTAAATTATTTTTAACTTTCTTCTCTGGGTTATTTAAATTTTATATTGTTTCAACCCTTTTTCCAAACTGAACTATATCACTATATATTGTGGGGCAAAGTAGGTGTACAGTTGTGTGCACATGAAACACAGAGTTTATTTATGTAATTTTATTTATTATTTATAGTATTATTTTTTCATATAAACAACTGTAAACCTACTTTTATCCCACCTTGATTATCTCTAAGAATGATAATATCAAACAAATTTAAGAAGCAATTTTCTCATTAGAAGTATTTGTAGAGATTCCAAGATGGCAGCAGAGTAGGTGAATGCACAGACTGCTACCTCCCATGACCAAACTGGATTATAAATTAATTTAAGAACAATCATTGTGAAAAACCAACTTTGGACTAAACGAACAGGACTCGAAAACCAAGGAGAACAGAAGAACCCATACCGAGCCTGGTAGGGAGTGTGGGGGCATGGTGGGGGCTCCCCCACCCACAGGAGGAAGGGGAGGCTGAGGCTGAGGGTCCAGAAGGTCTCTCATTGTGAAGAGAGAGACCCTGAAGGGCAGGGGAACTCAGTCCCAGGACCAGAGCCCCAGCCCAGAGAGCATTGAGTGGGGAGAAGAGCAGGAGTTCATTCTGTGGGAAGCAGCTGGTGAAAGAAGTTGCAGCCTTAAAGAGCCAGCACAGAAAATATCACTCACAGCCACTTTCCTGGGCTCCAGGGGCAAGGAAGGCTGAGAGGACTGGCCTTGCATGAGGAGAGTGGAGAGATCAAGACATGGGGATACAAATGGTGATGGGGAGAAGAAAACCTGAGCTGAGTCATTCTCCAGTGCCAAGGTGGCCATAGTTGGGGGAGGGGTTGCTCCCTCCATCCTGCACAAGATTAGCATAAAACCAGTTGACCTACCTCCAAAAAGTTCTCTAGCTCCAATCAGCGTGAAAAGTTGTTCAGAAAGGAGGAAGTAAAAAGGAGGGGCAGTGACTTAGGTTTCTGGGGAGACCTGAGCTACACCTTCCATTCTGATACAGAAAATGCGTCCCACCCCCAGAGAGTCACTGGGCAGACAACACCTCAGGTTCTCAGAGGTCACACCCACTGCATTCCTGAGTAGAGTTTCAACTGGGGCCAAAAAATAAGATATGCCCACTTCCCCCCTGTCCTAAATACAAAAACTCCCTGCTGGGATCAGCAAACAAACAGCAGGGAAATTACTACTTTTAAATAGCTCTACTAGTTATGGAGAATTAAAATCTGAGCAACCAGCAGAGGCTGAGGGATAAAGTCCTGGAGGAGAAGCTACATTCCATAAATGAACTTCAGACCTACAACTCTAACAAGCTTGCAAATTGCACCGAGAAAGAATGGGAAGACAGAGAAATGTAAACCCTATAAATCAACAAGAGAAATCCCCAGAAAAAGAACTAAATGAGATGGAAGTAACCAAATTACCAGATGCAGAGTTTAAAATAATGATTGTTAGGATACTTAAGAATCTCAGAGATACAATGGATAGACTTAATGAGCACCTAAATAAAGAAATTGCAACCATCAAAAAGGACACTGAAATCATAAAAAAGAACCAATCAGAAATGGCAATAACAATATCAAAAATGAAAACTACACTAGAAGGAATCAACAGCAAGCTGAATGAAGCAGAGGATCAAATCAGCAAATTAGAGGACAAGATAAATAAAAATACAGAAACAGAGCAGCAAAAAAAAAAAAAAAAAAAAAAGAGGCTCAAAAAATCTGAAGAAACTATAAGAGAACTCTGTGAAAATATGAAGAGAAATAATATCCGCATCATAAGAGTTCCTGAAGGAGAAGAGAAAGAACAAGGAATAGAGAACTTGTTTGAAAAAATTATAGCTGAAAACTTTCCTACATTGATGAAGGAAAAAGTCACACAAGTTGAAGAAGCACAGAGAGTCCCGGTAAGGAGAAACCCAATGAGGTTTCATAATTAAAATACCAAACTTAAGAGATAAAGAAAAAATACTAAAGCAGCAAGAGAAAAGAAGTCAATTACCCTCAGAGGAGCCCCCGTAAGGATGACATTCGACTTTTCAACAGAAATACTTGAGGCCAGAAGGGAATGGCAAGACATATTCAAAGTAATGCAGAACAAGAGCCTACAACAAAGACTTCTTTAACCAGCTAGATTATCATTTAAAATTGAAGGAGAAATAAAAAGCTTCAAATACAAAAAAAAATCCTCAAGGAATTCAACCAAACTGGTACTGCAGGAAATGTTAAGGGGCTTCCTATAAATAGAGCAAAGGAAAAAAGAAATTGAGAATAAGAGAATTATAGATTTAAAGAATAAAATGGCAATAAACAACTACATATCATTAATAACCTTAAATATAAATGGATTAAATGCTCCAATCTAAAGACATAGAGTACCTGCATGAATAAGAAAACAAGACCCATACATATGCTGCCTACAAGAGACCCAATTAAGAACAAAAGATACACATAGACTGAGAGTAAAGAAATGAAAAAAATATTTCACACAAATGGAAATGAAAAATAAAAGCTGAAGTAGCAATACTAATATCTGACAAAATAAACTTTAAAACAAAGGCTATATATAGTAAGAGATAAAGAAGGTCACTACATAATGATAAAAGGAGCATTACAAAAGGAAGATATAACTATTATAAATATACCTGTGCCTAATATAGGAGCATCTAAATATATAAAACAGATTTTGATGGACAAAAAGGGTGAGATCAATAGCAATACTATAATAGTAGGGGATTTTAATATCCCACTAACATCAATGGATTTAACTTCCAGACAGAAAATTAACAAAGAAACAATGGTATTAAATGACAGACTAAATAAACTGGATTTAATAGATATCTTCAGAACCTTTTACCCCAAAGCAGCAGAAAATACATTCTTCTCAAGTGCTCATGGTACATTCTCTAGGATAGACCACATGTTAGGACACAAAACAAGTCTTAATAAACTTAAGAAGACTGAAATCATATCAAGCACCTTCTCTGACCACAACTGCATGAAATTAGAAATCAACTACAATAGGAAAACTGAAAAACATTCAAACACTTGGAGGCTAAATAGCATGCTATTAAATAATGAATGGGTTAATAATGAGATCAAGGAAGAAATAAAAAACTTTATTGAAACAAATAAAAATGAACAAACAACTAAAAATTTATGGGACATAGCAAAAGCAGTCTTGAGAGGGAAGTTCATAGCATTATACACATACCTTCAGAAGCAAGAATAAGCTCAAATTAACAACTTAATCTTGCACCTAAAAGAACTAGAAAAAGAACAGCAAGTGAAGCCCAGAGGAAGTAGAAGGAAAGAAATAATAAAGATCAGAGTGGAATTAAATGACATAGAGGTAAAAAAAGAAAAAAACATACAGAAGATCAATGAAACCAAGAGCTGGTTCTTTGAGAAAGTAAACAAAATTGATAAACTTTTAACCCAACTCACCAATATAATAAGAGAGACCTCAAATAAATAAAATTAAAAATGAGAGAGGAGAAGTAATTGACACAACATAAAGTTAAAGGATTGTAAGAAAATACTATGAAGAACTGTATGACCAAAAACGGGACAACGAAGATAAAATGGATAAATTTCTTGAAAAATATAATCATTCAAAAATCAATCTGGAAGAATGAGAAAACCTGAACAGATCAATCACACCAAAAGATGTTGAAATAGTTATCAAAAAACTCCCAACAAAGTCCTGGGCCTGATGGCTTCACAGGTGAATTTTACCAAATATTCAAAGAAGAACTAACTCCTATCCTTCTCAAGCTATTTCAAAAAATTCAAGAGGAGGGAAAACTTCCAAACTCCTTTTATAAAATGAAAGACACTACAAAGAAAGAAAACTATAGTCTTTTTATCTACCCTCCACTTTTGTATCTCTGTTAGTAGTAAAATTTTCTAACCACCCACCGGTTTCATAGTAATGGTGATTTATAAAGTAGGGAAGTAACTTTACTTTATAAAATTTATAAAGCAGGGTTACAGCAAGTTAAAGCATATAATAATAATTACTTACCAAGTACTTTATGTCAGAGTTTTGCTAAGTTTGGCAGAATAAATCTTTATAAAACAACTTACTATAGTTAAATCTATCTTTTTATTTATACTTTGCATACATAGAAATTACATTAGTTAATTGAATTATTAGTGAGATTCCTGTGGCTGATGCTGAGAAACTAAATATTGAATATTCAGTTCAATTTTTGTGAGGAACAAACAAAAGTCTCCCCTTTCAGAAATATTCAGTCAGTTTTTTTCTTTTGTCATAATATGATTAACAGCACTAAATCCTGATTCCACAAGATATAAGGTAGGGAAAGTTATCAATAAACAATACCATTTTCCACATATTTGGATATAAGACTGGCATTTTTTATTTTGCCATAGGTTTTCATACCCACCACTGTCGAATTTATGTTTACTTTCTTCATCATATTTAATTTCTAACAGTTCTTCTCAGTTCTTCTTGGCAAGTTGTATCAACCTTTTCAATATTTGCAGTAAAAGGATTTTTCATCCAGTCATATACCTTCAATTTCAAAATATCTTCAAATCATTTTTCCATGTCCAATTTAAGTTTGTTGAGGTGGCTACTGAATCTGTCAATATCCTCTGGAGTTAACATCATCTTTTATAGATGATAATTGAGGAAACTGATGGAATTCTCTCTTCAATAGATTATAGTGAATTAGTTCAAGTTTGTCAATAAATAATAGCACAATACTTTGGCAACCTATAAGAGTTTTATTAGCTCCTTGAAGCTGCAAATTGATATCATTAAATCTCTTCAAAATATCTGCCAAGTAAAAGGTATCATTCTTTACTGTTTTTAACTGTTGACACAGATTGGTCTCATTATTATTTTCAAAAAATTGTATGACACTATTGTATAATGCTACAAATCTAGCCAAAGATGTACCCTTTGACAGCCACCGAATTTCTGTGTGCAAAAGTAACTTAATAAAATCTTCATTATTGTCCTGGCAAAGCTACTGAAACATTCTATTATTCTTTGCATTGGATTTGATCTTGTTTACGGCTCGAATTATTATAGTTAATAATGAATGGAGTTTTCCTACAAGATGTTGTCTGTGCACCACACAATGAATACATAAAACATTTGGCACTTCCTGCTTCAAATAAGCAAAAAATCTATGATAGCGACCTACCATTGATGGTGCTCCATCAGTAGTGCATGCAATAATACTATTCAAAGGAATATTTTTTTTGTAAAGTGTGTTCTCACAGTATTAAATATAGATAATCCTTTTGTATCTGTGATGAGATTTATTGCAAATAGCATTTTTTCTCATAATATATTGTTTTCATCAAAATAGTGTTCATATGCCATCAATAAAGCATCTTTATCTGCAATGGTAGATTCATCCAATTGCATGGAAAATGAAGTTTTGAAGAATACTTATAAGTTTGTTCTCAACATTAACTGCCATTTCATCAATTCATCACTTTACTGTGCTATTGCTTAGGGGCAACGAAAATTTGAGGTATATCCTGATGCATTACTGTTGAGATAAATTCTTTTATAGAGGGTATTATTACAGTTTCTCCAATATTATAGCTTTTACCATTTTTTTGCAATTATTTGTGAAATACGATAAGTGGCAATTAATCCATCTTTGTTCGTTGTATGTTGTTTCTTAAATGATGTAATGATAGTTGAATGATTTTGAAATTTTTTATATATATCCTGAAAATATTCAATGGGCTTGTCTTGTAATTTGAATGCTTTGTAGAAAGATGTTCTCACAATCAAGTTGGCTTCACTGCCTCATTGGATAATGCTTTATGGCACAATAAACATATTGGATGTTGTTTATTTGCAAGAGATTCTGTGAAACCCATCTTCAGATACTCTGATGAATAGCCATGTGAGTTGTTTTTTTTTTTGAGACATGGGCTCATGATATTTTATAATATTTTGTTTGAAGCTGTAAGCATGTGCTTGCTCTCAGAAATCTAACTATGTACTGACTTTAGTTTCAATTACATAACGATTTAGCTTCATTTACCTAACGTGAACAAAACTTATGTGCTTAAAGTATGTTGCATGATTGCAATGTTATGAGTGTCATGGTTGAGTAAGAGTTTGTTGAGATGAGACTATGTTAGTGAGTATCCGTGGTTGTGTGTTTTATAAAATTTTATGTAGTGGGTGTTGGCCAATGGCATCACTTCTTTGCAATCGGGGTGAAGTAGCAAGATATCAGCTAGTTTTGGTAGTCTAAGGGGGGTTCCTAGAATATTACCCTATTACCCTAAAATCCAGGAATTGAGAAGAAATATGAGTTAATTGGTGTCACCATTGTCCGGCAGTTTCTGTCATAGAAACAAGCATTGAACCATGGAGTTCTTTGTCTACAGGGTAATACAATGACAAACTGCTAGTTTTTGAGCAACAATAGCAGTCATAAACTGCCCGCTGGATTGGGTGGGGAGTGTGGACTCAGGGTCAGGTACCTGGAGGTTCACGGATGCGGGCCAGGTGGTCATGAAAGAGGTTGGGTGTGGTCCCAATAAAATGCCCTGTAACAGAATCTGACCGTTGTCCTAATCTTGATTGGTCAGCAGTTAGTCGATTAGTATGTAATCGTGATGCTCCGCAACCACCCACCATAAAGCTGGAACACCCACTAGTGGGCAGTAGGGACCAGGTTGACTACCACTGCTATAGGCCAATATTTCTGATGAACTTAGATGCTAAAATTCTCAACAACATATTAGCAAATCAGATTCAGCAATACATGAAAAAAATCATACATCATGATCAAGTGGGATATATTCTGGGGAGGCAAGGCTGGTACAATATTTGCAAATCAATCAATGTGATTCATCACATAAACAATAAGAAGCATAAAAACCACATGATAATATCAATAGATGCAGAAAAAAATTGATAATATTCAGCACCCATTTATGATCACAACTCTCAGCAAAGTAGGAATACAGGGAACATACCTCAATATGATAAAGGCCATCTATGAAAAACCCACAGCCAACATCATACTCCAGGGTTCCCCAAACTATGGCCCATGGGCCACATGCAGCCCCCTGAGGCCATTTATCCAGCCCCCACCTCACTTCTGGGTGGGGCACCTCTTTCATTGGTGGTCAGTGAGAGAAGCATAGTTCTTATTGAAATACTGGTCAGTTTGTTGATTTAAATTTACTTATTCTTTATTTTAAATATTGTATTTATCCCCCCCCTTTTTTTTACTTTAAAATAAGATATTTGCAGTGTGCATAGGGATTTGTTCATAGTTTTTTTTATAGTCTGGCCCTCCAATGGTCTGAGGGACAGTGAACTGGCCCTCTGTGTAAAAAGTTTGGGGACCCTGTCATACTCAATCGGCAAAAATTAAAAGCAATCCCCTTAAGAATAGGAACAAGGCAGAGGTGTCCCCTTTCACCACTCTTATTCAACATAGTACTGGAAGTCCTAGCTACAGCAATCAGAAAAGAAGAAGAAATAAAAGGCATCTAAATTGAAAAAGAAGAAGTAAAACTTTCATAATTTGCTGATGACCTGATACTATATATAGAAAACCCTAAAGTCTTAGTCAAAAAACTACTGGCACTGGTAAATGAATTTAGCAAGGTGAAAGAATATAAAATCAATATTCAGAAATCAATGGCATTTTTATATACCAACAATGAACTGTTAGAAAGCGAAATCAAGGAAACAATCCTCTTCACTATTACATCCAAAAAAATAAAGTACCTAGGAGTAAATTTAACCAAGGAGTTTAAAGACTTGTTCTCAAAAACAATAAAATATTCATTAAAAAATCAAAGAAGATACAAACAAGTGAAAGCACATACCATGTTTATGAATAGGAAGAATAAGTATCATAACAATGACTATACTACCCAAAGCAATATATAAATTCAATGCAATTCCTATTAAATTACCAATGTCATACTTCAAAGATATAGAACACATATTCCAAGAATTTATATGGATACAAAGAAAGAACACAAATAGCCTCAGTAATCTTGAAAAAGAAAAATAAAGTGGGCGCTATCACATTTCCTGATATCAAGTTATACTACAAGATCATTATGCTCAAAACAGCTTGGTACTGGCATAAGAAGAGGCATACAGATCAATGGAAAAGAACAGAGAACCCAGAAATAAACCCACACCTTTATGGACAATTGATATTTGATAAATCAGGCAAGAGCATACAATGGTATAAAGACAGTCTCTTTAACAAATGGTGCTGGGAAAATAGAAGAAATACATGCAAAAAAATGAAACTAGAAGACCAACTTACACCATTCAAAAAATAAACTCAAAATATATAGAAGACTTGAATGTAAGTTGTGAAACCATGATTATCTTGGAAGAAAATATAGGCAATAAGCTCTCCAACTTCTCTCGCAGCAATATATTTGCAGATTTAACTCCACGGGCAAGTGAAATAAAGGACAGGATGAACAAATGAGACCATATCAAACTAAAAAGCTTTTGCACAGCAAAAGACACCATGAACAAAATAAAAAGACAGCCCACATAATGGGCGATAATATTTGCCAACATGTCTGATAAGGGGTTAATAACCAAAATCTACAAAGAGCTTGTAAAACTCAACACCAGAAAAGTAAACAATCCAATCAAAAATTGGACAAAAGAATTGAATAGACACTTCTCCGAAGAGGACATACAGATTGCCAATGAGCATATGAAAAAATGTTCAACATCACTAATCCTTAGAGAAATGCAAATTAAAACCACATTGAGATGCCACCTCACACCTGTCAAAAATGGCGCTCCTTAATGAACAACACATAACAAGTGCTGGTGAGGATGTGGAGAAAAAGAGAACCCTCCTGCACTGCTGGTGGGAATGCAGACTGGTGCAGCCATTGTGGAAAAGTATATTGAGATTCCTCAAAAAATTAAAAATGGAACTGCCTTTTGACCCAGCTATCTCACTTTTAGGAATATGTCTTAAGAATAACAAATCAGGAGAGTGACATCAGAGTAATGGCGCGGTAGGAAGCAATACTGATAAATCTCCCCCAAAACTCAACAAGATCTTCAACCAGAAACAGAAAAACCTATCCTTAAAGCCTCCAGATGTTTCGCAATACACCCAAAGGTATGGTTGAGTGAAAAATTGGCTAAATATATAATCAAACCCCAAAGGAAATAGGGAGTAAGAAATGCTCCACCTTCCTCACTAACCTAAATAGGGCTGCTTTCACTGGGAACTGAGAGTATAGAACCTAAGGCAGGCAAAGGGGGTGAATAGATCCAGGCCGCAGCACAAATGGCTGAACGAGGCTGTGGCACGGAGATCCAAGCCAAGGAAAAACTGTGACTGTGGCAACCCAAGCAATACAAGATAACACTCGCGCCAAACCCAGACAAAGAAAGACAAGTGGGGCAGCCATTTGCCCTGATCTCCTGGTCGGCGTGTGCAGATAGTGGGCGAGAGATTCCTTCGAAAACCCCAGGAGTGGGCACCTGTGTTATCCCACAGAGGGGAAGAGTGAGAGACCTTTGTGTGGGCTGAAAGCAAAATCTCCAGGCTGCCCCAGTGCCCTGAAAAAGCTGCGCATGCGGGGAGGGAGCGAGAGCTAATTCCAACACTGGAACTTCTCCGTGCAGGCGGGGTCTCACTCGGAGTGTGAGGCAACCGGCCTGATATCCTGGTCGGCGCGCACGGAGAGTGGCCAAGAGATTCCTCTGAGTGCCTCGGCAGTAGGCGCCCGCCCGTGTTACCCCACAGAGAGGCACAGTCAGGAGCTTTTGTGTGGGCTGAAAGCAGAATCTCTGGGCCGCCCCAGCACCCTGAAAAAGCCATGCATGGGGAGGGAGCGAGAGCCAATTCCAACGCTGGAACTTTTCTGTGAGGGCGGGGGTTTCACTCAGAGCAGAGGGTGAGACTGCCGGCCTGATATCCTGGTCTGCATGCACAGATAGTGAGTAAGAGTTTCCTCTGAGCTCCCCGAGAGTGGGCACCCACCCATGTTATCGGACAGAGTGGCAGAGCCAAGGGTCTTTGAGTGGGTGGAAGCCCTGCCTGATTATGCTAGCAGCTCTGACTGACTGAGCCTTACCCAGAGCCCTGTGCTGAGTGGGAATAGAGTGGGGAGTTGCCAGATCTTTGAGGCTCTTACTATCCAGGCAGAGGCAGCAGCAACCCCATAGCTGGATTATCAGGCTACTAATTGAGGAAGGAAAGACTAGGAGAGAGGCTGCAGGAACACGGACTCTCTCACTGTCATAGCCTATAAATGCTAATGAGCCTCAACTGCCAACAAGACTGAAGCCCAATACAGGACATCGCCATAGAGACTTATCAACTGCAAACCTCTACCTGAGCATGCCACAGGGGCAGAACCTGGGGTACAGAGTCACCAACCAGAAAGAGGGATAGAAAAGAAAAAGCAAGAAGATAACCTCTCAAAATCAAGAATAATCTGCAGACTTTATAACCTATCCCATTTTATTATATTTGTTCGTTTGTTCCTCTTACCTTCATTCTTGATTTCTTTTTTTCCCTCTCCTCCAATTTGATCGTTTAACTCTGCCAATCTTACTCTCTCCTCTCCTTGAACTACACTACCCATAAGTGTTACATCTCCTCCTCCATTATCTTTTCTTTCCTCTTCCTTTCTCTCTATGAGGGTTGCACTCCAAAACCCTTAACTCTCTCTCTCTCTCCTCTTTTTTCTTTTTTCTCCTTTTAGTGGTTCCCTCTTTTTTTTTCTTCTCTCTTTCTTTTCTCCCTCTATATTAGTTTCTTCCTTTCTCCTTTACGTCTCCTCTCATTCAAACCTCAATAATGAACAAATTATCTTATCTGGGACTCAAACTTATGTTTGTGGCATTTTGGGTTTTTTTTACTTCACCTTTTTAACTCACTAGCAGAGCTCCCATTCCTGGCTCTCCATTTTATCTAGTTCTTGTTCCACTAAATACAATAGTAATTCTTTAATTTTCTCCCCCATTTTTCTGTTTCCCTCTTATTTCTCTCATTATATCTCTTAGTCAACCAACACCTAAAAGCAAATCATTTTATTCTTGACCCAAATTTTTTCCTTATTTGCTTTTTGTGGGTCCATACCCTTTTTTTTGCCCCTTTATTACTTCTCCCCAATTCAGGCCCTCCTTTACAGGCATTGTTTGTTCTATTTAGTACAATAAAATTCACAGTTCACCACAAGATTTTCTCAAGAAAGAGGGGAGAGGAGAGAAGAGGAAAAAAGGAAGGGGGGAATAATTTCCTTTTTTAAAAAATTTTTATTTTATTTTATTTTTCTTTATTTAATTATTAATTAAAAAACTCTTTTTTATATTTTATTTTTTAACTTTTTATTCTTTATTAAATCTCATTAATACTATAAACAAAACCACCCTCAGATGCCATTAAGAAAGAGAAAATTGAATATCATGGATACAAAAGAAAGAGAGGTAACAGATAGATGAAGAAAAATCTATGGAGAAAAAATTTAATATATTGGAAACCTTGAAGTTAAACAACAGAGAATTTAAAATAGAAATCCTAAAAATACTCAGAGATATACAAGAAAGCACAGAAATGCAATATAGGGAGCTCAGAAAACAACTCAGTGAACAAAAAGAATATATTTCCAAGGAAATTGAAACTATAAAAACAAATCAATCAGAGATGAAAAACTCAATTCACAAGCTGAAAAACGAGGTAACAAGCTTAGCTAATAGAACAGGCCAGATAGAAGGTAGGATTAGTGAAATAGAAGACAAGCAACTTGAGGCACAACAGAGAGAAGAAGAAAGAGACTCAAAAATTTAAAAAAATGAAATAGCCCTACAGGAATTATCTGACTCCATCAAAAAGAATAACATAAGAATAATAGGTATATCAGAGGGAGAAGAGAGAGGAAATGGAATGAAGAACATACTCAAACAAATAATAGATGAAAACTTCCCAAGCCTGTGGAGAGATCTAAAGCTTCAAATTCAAGAAGCAAACAGAACTCCGAGTTTTCTTAACCCCAACAAACCTACTCCAAGGCATATCATAATAAAATTGGCACAAACCAACGGCAAAGAAAAAATTCTCAAGGCAGCCAGGGAAAAGAAGAATACAAGATATAAAGGAAGGCCTATTAGATTATCATCAGATTTCTCAACAGAAACTCTACAAGCTAGAAGAGAGTGGACCCCAATATTTAAAGTCCTGAAAGAGAGCAATTTTCAGCCATGAATACTATACCCATCAAAGCTATCCTTCAAATATGAAGGAGAAATAAAAATATTCACAGATACAGAAAAGATGAGGGAATTTATCATCAGAAATCCCCCACTCCAGGAATTACTAAAGGGTGTTCTCCAATCAGATACAAAGAAAAAAAAAAAAAAAAAAAAAGAAAGCCACAAGTAAAAGCTCCAAGAAGAACAGAACAAAACCAAATTTAAACTGTGACAACAACAAAAAGAAAGGGGGGGAGAGGATGGAGATTAAAAGTAGCAAAGGATGATGGAGTGCAAAAGTACTCATAAAATAGTGCACTACAATGAACAGGGTAGGAACCCTTTTCATTACTTAATGGTAACCACCATTGAAAAAACCACCACAGAAGCACATGATTTAAAAAAGATAGCAACAGAGGAAAGATGTATGGAATACAACCAAATAAAAACAAAAGATAGAAAAACAAAAGAGGCCCTGGCCGGTTGGCTCAGCAGTAGAGTGTCGGCCTAGCGTGCGGAGGACCTGGGTTCTATTCCCGGCCAGGGCACACAGGAGAAGCGCCCATTTGCTTCTCCACCCCTCCGCCGCGCTTTCCTCTCTGTCTCTTTCTTCCCCTCCCGCAGCCAAGGCTCCATTGGAGCAAAGATAGCCCGGGTGCTGGGGATGGCTCTGTGGCCTCTGCTTCAGGCGCTAGAGTGGCTCTGGTCGCAACATGGCGACGCCCAGGATGGGCAGAGCATCGCTCCCTGGTGAGCAGAGCGTGGCCCCTGGTGGGCGTGCCGGGTGGATCCCGGTCGGGCGCATGCGGGAGTCTGTCTGACTGTCTCTCCCTGTTTCCAGCTTCAGAAAAATGAAAAAAAAAAGAAAAAAGAAAAACAAAAGAGAAGGATCAAACAAGACACAAAACTAACAGAAAGCAATCTATAAAATGGCAATAGGGAACTTACAAGTGTCAATAATTACACTACATGTAAACAGATTAAACTCACCAATAAAAAGGCACAGAGTAGCAGAATGAATTAAAAAAGAAAATCCAACTGTATGCTGCATACAAGAAGCTCATCTAAGCAACAAGGATAAAAACAAATTCAAAGTGAAAGGCTGGAAAACAATACTCCAAGCAAATAACATCCAAAAAAAAGCAGGCGTAACAATACTCATATCTAATAATGCTGACTACAAGACAGCAAAAGTATTCAGAGACAAAAATGGCCATTTCATAATGGCTAAGGAGACACTGAATCAAGAAGACATAACAATTCTTAATATATATGCACCAAACCAAGGAGCACCAAAATATATAAGACAGCTATTTATTGACCTTAAAACAAAAACTGACAAAAATATAATCATACTTGGAGACCTCAATACACTGCTGATGGCTCTAAATTGGTCATCCAAACAGAGAATCAACAAAGACATAGTGGCCTTAAACAAAACACTAGAGCACTGGGCTATGATAGACATCTACAGGACATTTCATCCCAAAGTGACTGAGTATACATTTTTCTCCAGTGTACATGGATCATTCTCAAGAATTGACCATATGTTGGGCCACTAAAACAACATCAGCAAATTCAGAAAAATCAAAGTTGTACCAAGCATATTTTCTGATCATAAAGCCTTGAAACTAGAATTCAACTGCAAAAAATAGGAAAAAATCCCACAAAAAAGTGGAAACTAAACAACATACTTTTAGAAAATGAATGGGTCAAAGAAGAAATAAGTGCAAAGATCAAAAGATATATTCAGACAAATGAAAATGACAATACGACATATCAGAATCTATAGATGCAGCAAAAGCAGTGATAAGAGGGAAGTTCATATCACTTCAGGCATATATGAACAAACAAGAGAGAGCCCAAGTGAACCACTTAACTTCACACCTTAAGGAACTAGAAAAAAAAAGAACAAAGACAACCCAAAACCAGCCGAAGAAAGGAGATAATAAAAATCAGAGCAGAAATGAATGAAATAGAGAACAGAAAAACAATAGAAAAAATTAATAGAACAAGGGGCTGGTTCTTTGAAAAGATTAACAAAATTGACAAATCCTTGGCAAGACTTACCAAGGAAAAAAGAGAAAGAACTCATATAAACAAAATCCAAAATGAAAGAGGAGAAATCACCACAGACATCGTAGATATACAAACAATTATTGTAGAATACTATGAAAAACTTTATGCCACTAAATTCAACAACCTAGAAGAAATAGATAAATTCCTAGAACAATACAACCTTCCTAGACTGAGTCATGAAGAAGCAGAAAGCCTAAACAGACCTATTAGTTGAGAAGAAATAGAAAAAAACCATTAAAAACCTCCCCAAAAATAAAAGTCCAGGCCCAGACGACTATACCAGTGAATTTTATCAAACATTCAAAGAAAACTTGGTTCCTATTCTACTGAAAGTCTTCCAAAAAATTGAAGAAGAAGCAATACTTCCAAACACATTTTATGAGGCCAACATAACCCTCATACCAAAACCAGGCAAGGATGGCACAAAAAAAGAAAACTACAGACCAATATCTCTAATGAATACAGATGCTAAAATACTAAGCAAAATACTAGCAAATCAAATACAACAACATATTAAAAAAATAATACATCATGATCAGGTGGGATTCATCCCAGAATCTCAAGGATGGTTCAACATACGTTTAACTGTTGATGTAATACACCATATCAACAAAACAGACAAAACCACATGATCTTATCAATAGACGCAGAAAAGGCTTTCAATAAAATACAACATAATTTTATGTTTAAGACTCTCAACAAAATGGGTATAGAAGGAAAATATCTCAACATGATAAAGGCCATATATAATAAACCATCAGCTAACATCATATTAAATGGCACAAAACTGAAGGCTTTCCCCCTTAAATCAGGAACAAGACAGGGTTGTCCACTCTCTCCACTCTTATTTAAAGTGGTACTAGAGGTTCTAGCCAGAGCAATCAGACAAGACAAAGAAATAAAAGGCATCCATATCGGAAAAGAAGAAGTAAAGGTATCACTTTTTGCAGATGATATGATCCTATACATCGAAAACCCCAAAGAATCCACAAAAAGACTACTAGAAACAATAAGCCAATACCGTAAGGTCGTAGGATATAAAATTAACATACAGAAGTCCATAGCCTTTCTATATGCCAACAATAAAAATTTGAGAATGAACTCAAAAGAATAATCCCCTTCACGATTGCAACCTAAAAAATAAAATACCTAGGAATAAACATAACAAAGAATGTAAAGGACTTATATAATGAAAACTATAAACCATTGTTAAGGGAAATCGAAAAAGATATAATGAGATGGAAGAATATTCCTTGTTCTTGGTTAGGAAGAATAAATATAATCAAGATGGCCATATTACTCAAAGCAATATACAAATTTAATGCAATTCCCATCAAAATTCCAATGACATTTTTTAAAGAAATAGAGCAAAAAAATCTTCATATTTATATGGAACTATAAAAAACCCTGAATAGCCAAAGCAATCCTAAAGAAATAGAATGAAGCTGGGGGCATTACAATACCTGACTTCAAACTATATTATAGGGCTTCGACAATCAAAACAGCATGGTATTGGCAGAAAATAGACACTCAGACCAATGGAACAGAATAGAAAACCCAGAAATAAAACCACATATATATAGTCAAATAATTTTTGATAAAGGGGCCAACAACACACAATGTAGAAAAGAAAGCCTCTTCAATAAATGGTGCTGGGAAAACTGGAAAGCCACATGCAAAAGAATAAAACTGGACTACAGTTTGTCCCCCTATACTAAAATTAACTCAAAATGGATCGAAGATCTAAACTTAAGACCTGAAACAATAAAGTACATAGAAGAAGACATAGGTGCTAAACTCATGGACCTGGGTTTTAAAGAGAATTTTATGAATTTGACTCCCAAGGCAAGAGAAGTGAAGGCAAAAATTAATGAATGGGACTACATCAGACTAAGAAGTTTTGCTCAGCAAGAGAAACTGATAACAAAATAAACAGACAGCCAACTAAATGGGAAATGATATTTTCAAACAACTGCTCAGATAAGGGCCTAATATACAAAATATACCAAGAACTCATAAAACTCAACAACAAACAAACAAACAATCCAATACAAAAATGGGAAGAGGACATGAACAGACACTTCTCCCAGGAAGAAATACAAATGGCCAACAGATATATGAAAAGATGCTCATCTTCTTTAGTTATTAGAGAAATGCAAATCAAAACTGCAATGAGATACCACCTCCCACCTGTTAGATTAACTATTATTAACAAGACAGGTAATAGCAAATGTTGGAGAGGCTGTGGAGAAAAAGGAACCCTCATTCACTGTTGGTGGGAATGTAAAGTAGTACAACCATTATGGAAGAAAGTATGGTGGTTCCTCAAAAAACTGAAAATTGAACTACCTTATGACCTAGCAATCCCTCTCTACTGGGTATATACCCCAAAAACTCAGAAACATTGATATGTAAAGACACATGCAGCCCCATGTTCATTGCAGCATTGTTCACAGTGGCCAGGACATGGAAACAACCAAAAAGCCCATCAATAGATGACTGGATAAAGAAGATGTGGCACATATACACTATGGAATACTACTCAGCCATAAGAAATGATGACATCGGATCATTTACAGCAAAATGGTGAGATCTTGATAACATTATATGGAGTGAAATAAGTAAATCAGAAAAAAACCAGGAATTGCATTATTCCATAAGTAGGTGGGACATAAAAGTGAGACTAAGAGACATTAATAAGAGTGTGGTGGTTATGGGGGGAGGGGGGAGAGGGAGAGGGGAAGGGGGAGGGGGAGGGGCACAAAGAAAACTAGATAGAAGGTGACAGAGGACAATCTTACTTTGGGTGATGTGTATACAACGTAATTGAATGACAAGATAACCTGGACATGTTTTCTTTGAATATATGTATCCTGATTTATTGATGTCACCCCATTAAAAAAATAAAATTATTAAAAAAATAGTTAAAAAAAAAGAATAAGAAATCACTGATTCAAAAGAAGAAATGAACCCTCATGTTTTTTGCAACATTGTTCACAATAGCTAAGATCTGGAAACAACCCAAGTGTCTGTCAGTGGATGAGTGGATTAAAAAAGCTGTGGTACATATACACAATTGAATACTTTGTGGCCATGAAAAAGAAGGAAATTTTACCCATTGAGACATGGGTTGACCTGGAGTCTATTATGCTAAGCAAAATAAGCCAGGCAGAGAAAGAAAAATGTCATATGACTTCACTCATATGAGGAATCCATTGAACAATATGAACTGAGGAATGGAAGAGAGGCAGAGAAGGGGTCAAAGAGTCCAGAGGGAAAGTGGACAGAGGGTAAGCAGATGAGAGGAGGGGATCAAAGAAAGGAAAGACATTAGTGAAAGTATATAAACATAACACAGAGAGATAGAGGGCAAGATAGTAAATCATGGAGGAAAGGGAGAAAGACGATGTGGGGATGGTAAAGGGGGTATCAAGGAGAACAAGGAGGGAGGAAGATCTATTTGGGGGTAAACTTGTAACTATGTAAACACAACAAATAAAAATCAATAAAAAAGAAGTATTCGTAGATGTTCTCAATAGTTTGGTTTAAGGTTTTTAAGCAGGAAAGGACAAACATCACCCGTAAGTTTGGTAAGGAGAAGGGCAGTGTTGATGAACAGTTGGTGAGCTTGGTACAGACACCTAGTCAAGTTGCTATATAACTTGGAGAGTATACTTTGATTTTTATGATGCTAACCCAAACTTTTTAAACTTTAAACTGCTCATGGGTTAAGTGAGATAAAGCACACACTCCTGGAACTGAAGCAGAGATAACTTGAAAGGTTGATTTCCCATTTATTTGGTCTCACTAGTGCTGAGCTTCTGTACTTAGCCAAATTGGTACTTTGTCTTTCTCCTCTTGGAGAAAGCATTGCTTCTGAAAGTTCTCTTTTGTCCTTCTTGTAAACAGACCTTTGTAAGTCTACTAAATCAGTCTTTCAATCACATCTAGTCTTGATGCACCTCAGTCAAAGAATGAGTGTAACAACACAGGGTTGAAATAATACCCTAAATGTATCTATTTTATGATTCACTAAAATTCCCAATTGATTTTTTAATTAGTTCATTTGAAAACGTGGTATGTTTTTTTTCTTTAAATGTAAATTTAATTTACTTATTATAATTTTTATTTATTGACTTTAGAGAGGGAGAGAAGAAGAGGGAGAGAAATATCAATTTGTTGTTTTATTTATTTATGCATTCATTGGTTGATTCTTGTATGTGTCCTGACTGGGAATCAAACCCACAACCTTGGAGTGTTGGTTTGATGTTTTAACCAACTGAACTACCCTGCTAGGACCATAGTATATATTTTTACTATCACTATTTCAGATATATTTTCTTGTTCATAAATCAGGAAAACATTTTCAAAGTTCCTGGCTTAGATCTATGTTATCCAAACAAGTTGTTGGAGAGGTAATGTGTAAGGTCATCTACATTTTATAGCTTTGTAAAGATGTACTGGATATATTATGATATCCAGGTTTTACCCCCTCTATAACTGTATTTTAATTATAGCCATGGAAGCAGAAAGTAGTGGTCACCATAGAAAAAAGTGCAATTTTGAATATGGGTGAAAGCATGTGTACAGATGTGTATTTGCATGAGTGTAGTGATTAACCAGTGGGGTAAGGTGGACATTAGCATTTAGCATGTATTTTATGAAAACATATAATATTAAAGAAGGGTTCATGTATTTTTCTTTATTGTTTTTATCTGAATTGATATGAAAGTAAATCACAAATTCTTGCCAAAGTCAAATAATATTTCATATTTTTCATTTGGTTAGGTGTTACCAGTTCCAACAAGCTATTGTAGAGAATTAAACTTGTACAAATGAATTTTTCCCCCCAAAGCCATCAACCATATGTTTTTTGGGGCACTGTTTTAATCAAAGTATTTACAAATTAATCTCATTTTTAAAGAATTACAAACATGATATGTATATGTGATTTTGTGCATGTACCAAATTCTGAATGTAGGACAAAAAACTTGGTAATAACACAATTTGCATCTTTATGCATTCCATGGTATGAAAAAGCCCAGTGAACTTCAGAATGTAAATGAAAATGAAATTAAGGCTAAGTAATTTGCACAAACGTTGTGTTTAATTAATATGTGTCTTATATAAACAGTCAGTATATAAAAATACATGGTAAATCTAACCAAGAGTTTAAAAATATGAATATACATAAAATGTGTGCTAAATTAATTAAAGAATTCCTTGAGAAGCAACGTTAAAAAGAAAACTAGTTGATGTTGTACAACATTTGATAATGGCAGTCATTTTTCTACGATTGTTAAATATAATTTGTCTCAATGTTATCCTTTGGTGTACTGTTACAACACTGTATGATATATGTAGCTTATTAACAGTTTCATTAATTGCTATTAGAGGAAAAGCAATGTAAGCTAGTACACTTAGGAACAAATGTTGAGGCAGATGGTTAAAATTAGTGAAACATAGCAGTTGCTGAACTGTAGTAGTTTACTTAATTAGCTTACCACCTCAGAATAGTTGAAATGAACTTGTCATATTGTCTTTTGAAAATTAAAATTCAGGAAACAATCATATCATATTAAAAAATACAAATATCAAAGAACTGTGGGTGCTGACCTAGACAGCATTTGTTCTGTACTGAGTCTGTTTAGAATTAGTGGAAAATTTCCCCATTAGGCAATACCACTGCACTAACATCTTTCCACTGCCTGTTACAGAGACAACAGAGGGAGAAGAGCAAGTGGAATTTGGCTACTGACCACAAAATTTTCTTGATGCTGTTACTTTTTGTGAATGATTCTCAGAACAGCTGAAATAGATTTTTGCAATAATAATTTCAGAAAACTGTTTCATCTTCAGAGAGAGTCCAGAATATTCGAAGGCATCAAAATTGTAATAATTTTTATGCCCAGACCATTCCTGGTTATATTCTTGGGAAGGGTAGGGGGGAATTAACTTTTTAGGTACCGTATTTCCCCATGTATAAGATGCTTTCATGTATAAGATGCATCTTGATTTATGGGCCCGAAATTTGAAAAAAATTATTACATAAAGTTATTGAACTCAAGTTTTATTCATTCTAAAATTCTTACAACTCCTCATCACTGTCAAAATTTCCATCCATTAGATTGTCCTCATATGTGTCTGATGATGAATCATTGTCTTCAACAATGAGCACACAAACAAGCGCGAAAAAGCGGGGATTGCAAGTAAAAAAAACTACAAGCACTGTATAAGGTGCACCCAGTTTTTAAACCCCAAATTTTTCAAAAAAATAGTGTGTCTTATACATGGTGAAATATGGTACTTATCTTTGCTTAATTCTTATAGATTTGAGTTTGGCACTCATACAACAAGTAGTCAGAAATGTTAGAAATTTATTTTTTAATGATCTTACCTTATAGCTTTAAATATCAGGAGGAAGCAGCCTGGAGAAAGTGTGACCTTCCTGGGTCAGTGTCTCTCAACCAGCCACATCATGAAATGCAAATGGTGGTAGAGATCTTGATGGAAACATGATTAATGTAATGGAAAATAGTGTGTCCATAAAGTCATAGTGCACTTTTGACCAGTCACAGAAAAGCAACAAAAGATGATAGAAATGTGAAATCTGCACCAAATAAAAGGAAAACTCTTCCAGTTTCATACCTATTCAGTGCAGTTCGATGTGGGCTCATGCACAGATTTTTTTAGGGCTCCTTAGGTAGCTATCCCATATAGCTTCTACAGACTTGTCACTGACTGATGGCCTACCAGAATGGGGTTTCTCCACCAAACTGCCGGTTTCCTTCAACTGCTTATCCCACCAAGTAATGTTATTCCTATGTGATGGCGCTTTGTTATAAATGCGTCAATATTCACGTTGCACTTTGGTCATGGATTTGAATTTAGCGAGCCACAGAACACACTGAACTTTCCTCTGTACTGTCCACATCTTGACTGGCATGGCCGTGGGCTGCTCCGCTGTATACATGGTGTTATGTCATCATCTGTGCATGCGCACATGCTGCTACATCATCCTACAGAAACTGGGAGAGTTTTCCTTTTATTTATATTTGGTGCAGATTTCACATTTCTATAGTCTTTTGTTGCTTTCCTGTGACTGGTCAAAAGTGCATCATGACTTTACGGACACACTGTATATGATGGCATTCTGAATTGTTTAATGAAAATCTCCAAATTTTGGGTAAATGTTACATGATTATACCCATGGAGATTTATATAATATTTTAAAATTATTATTATTAAGTGAGAGGTGGGAAGGCAGAGAGACAGACTCTCGCTTGCATCCAACTGGGATCCACCTGGCAAGCCTACTAGGGGCATGCTCTGTTCATCTGAGACTGCTGCTCCATTGCTTGGCAATCGAGTTATTTTGCTCCTGAGTTGAGTCAAGGCCATGCAGTTATCCTCAGCGCCCAGGGCCAATTTGCTCAAATGAGCCATGGCTGAGAGAGAGAGAGAGAGAGAGAGAGAGAGAGAGAAAGGGGAGGGATGGAGAAACAGATGGTCACTTCTCCTGTGATGATGCCCTTACTGGGGATTCATCCTAGGACTTCCACACGCCAGGCCAAAGCTCTACTGGTGAGCCAAATGGCCAGGGCTGGAGGTTTATATAATTTTGGAACAATTTATTATGCCTTTCCATAGTAATGTTTTTTTCTTTATTTTTTAAGATACATTTTTGAACTTTGTAACAGAAGTAGATGACTAGGCTATTGATATATAAAAAGTTCCAATGAAACAGGTTTTATCAGTTTTTTCAAACACATTAGAAATGAGCCATGGGCGATCATGTTGTGCTGATAAGAATCTGGGTGACAACTGTAAATGAGTAGAACCCATTAATGACATAGCTACCCTTTCCTCTATTAAGATATACTGTGGGGTTTTTTCAGCTAGTTTTAGTTTATAAATTGTTTGAGTTGGAAACTATAGAGCTGCTGATACTAGTGGTTTGCATTTGTCATCTTCCCTGCCTTTTTCATTACCCTTGGACTTAGGAAAAGAGACATGGGTAAGATCATTTTATTCATAGTACATTTACAGTCACTGTGCCAAGAACCTTTAAACTTCTCAGGGTCCAAGAGAATGTTTACATTCTGATTTTTTTTTTTTTGTATTTTTCTGAAGCTGGAAACGGGGAGAGACAGACTCCCACATGCGCCCGACCAGGATCCACCCTGCACGCCCACCAGAGGGCGCTCTGCCCACCAGGGGGCGATGCTCTGCCCCTCCAGGGCATCGCTCTGTTGTGACCAGAGCCACTCTAGCACCTGGGGCAGAGGCCAAGGAGCCATCCCCAGCGCCCGGACCATCTTTGCTCCAATGGAGCCTTGGCTGCGGGAGGGGAAGAGAGAGACAGAGAAGAAGGAGAGGGGGAGGGGTGGAGAAGCAGATGGGTCTTCTCCTGTGTGCCCTGGCCGGGAATTGAACCTGGGACTTCTGCACACCAGGCCGACGCTCTACCACTGAGCCAACCGGCCAGGGCCTACATCCTGAACTTTTAAAAATTATTTTTATAATATAAAACTGAATAATGATAAAATTGAAATTAATAATATTTTAACAAAACTACAAGCTGTAATTTAAAAATACTGAACACTTAAATAGTAATATATAAAAATATTGTGGAAGCTGGGTTCATTTTTGGTATGTTTGCTATGAGGAAAACTTTAATATAATACACAGTCAATCCTTATTGAACAATGTTTTTGTTTCTCATGTTTATATTCAGCAAAAATATCAGCTGATTTATCACCACTTGTTTAAAGGCATCATATTTAAGCCTTCAGTTCTAAAACTCTTCATAAAAGACAAAAAGATATCAAGAATGATGCTAGTTTATTAGAATTTAGGAATAAAATTTAGAGATCCTAAGATGATCATTCAAAATATAAAGAAGCTTAATTTTATTCTTCCAAATGATAACAAGTATAAGACAAAGAAAGCTATTACAAATACTCTGCATGTAAATATCTATATATATCTAGATACATGTATCTATTTATATCTAGAAATAAAAATATACCATAAACTGAGTAATCAGGCCAATGGTACTACTATTTGTAATATTGAGCGACATAGAAATAATCCTCTAGGCTCTGAACATTTGGCTCAGTGGTATAACATTGGCCTAGCATATGGATGTCCCAGGTTCGATTTCTGGTAAGGGCACACAGGAGAAGGGACCATCTGCTTCTCTCCCCTCCCTCTTCTCTCTCTCTTTCCCCTCTTGCAGCCACGGCTTGATTGGTTTGAGTGCATTGCCCTAGGTGCTGAGGATGGTTTCATGGAGCCTTCTACTCAGGTGCTAAAATAGCTCATTTGCAAGCATGGCCTCAGATAGGCAGAGCATGCCCCCTAGTGGCCTTGCCATGTGGAGCTCAGTGGGTTGCATGTAGGAGTCTATCTCCCTTCCTCTCACTTGGAGAGGAAGAAGAAGAAGGAGGAGGAGGAGGAGAAGAAGGAGAAGAAGAAGAAGAAGAAGAAGAAGAAGAAGAAGAAGAAGAAGAAGAAGAAGAAGAAGAAGAAGAAGAAGAAGAAGAAGAAGAAGAAGAAGAAAAGAAGAAGAAGAAGAAAGAGAGAGAGAGAGAAAGAAAGAAATGGTTCTCTAAGCAAAATTTGAGTCAGCATAGCTTTATTTGTACATTATAAACATAGTTTGGTGACTTAGGCTCTTATTTGAAAGAATATCATTATTAAATTATTCTCACTAAACTGTTAGTATTATTTGTTATTCACCTATCCCACAGCATGTGTTAGAGTTGCAATGCCTTAAGAAGAAAGAGATTGCATCAGTACTCATGTTTCCAGCCATTGTAAAAAATGAATTGCCCAGTGCTCAAAGAGTATGTCTTGATTTAAAAGGTCTTTTATTCTGAATGTTAAGAGTATTTGAGAAAGCTGTGTCTACTTTGGATATAGATCACTCTTACTATAGCAGCATAAATATGGAATAATCTACAAAATTGTAACTTACTTGTACTCATCAGAAAGCCAAGGTTGCAAAGTAAATAGGATCAGTGAATTCCAAAGAATGACATATTCTTCCAAGGAGAGGAGGGTCACACAAAATTTGCCTTTTATAAGCGCAGTAAAAGGAGGAAGCATTCCTAAAATAAGGTAGGAAGAAAACAAGTGTGTGATGGTTAATTTTATGTGTTAATTTGATGTGACCATATTTTGTTAAACATTATTTTTATCAAATTTTGTTATTATTAACATCATTTTAAGATATGCCTGTGCAGATGTTTGTGGATGAGATTAACATTTCAATCAAAAGATTGAGTCAAGCAGATTCTCCTTCCTGATGTGGGTAGGCCTTATTCAATTCATGAAAGCCTGACTAAAATTAAAGGCTAAGTAGAGAAGTACTGTATTTATCTCTGTCCGACAGTCTTCACGGTGGGACATTGATCTTCTCTCTGACTTTAGACTTATACTTGAATTGGAACATATACCATTGGTTCTTCTGTTTCTCAGGCTTTCAGATTTCTACTAAAACTCACATCCTCAGTTTTCTTGTTCATTGTATATGTGAATCAATCATGTTGTATACCTTAATCTTATATGGTGATGTATCAATTATTTCTCAATAAAACTGAAAAAAATATTGAGTTTCAAAAACAAAAAATTATAACATTGCATTGTCAATTTATACCATAATTAGGAGGAGTAAAACATATAAAAGCAATAATATAAGGAATTGGTGGAAGGAAGTAATGTTGTGTGGTTATTACAACATGTTGAAATGATATATTGTTGGAAGGTTAAGTTGTGAAAAATTAAAGATGTATATTGTAAACTCTATAGAAAATACTAAAAAATAAAACAAAAATCTATGCCTAGTAGGTCAATAGTGGAGATAAAATTGAATTAGGAAAAATGGTAATGTAACCCAAAAGAGGGTAGAAAAGAGAGAAAAAATACAGAATCTATGACACAGTTAGAGAACAAAGAGTAAAAAATGTAGATTTAAATCTAATCATATTGGTAATTATATTAAATGTAAATGTGCAAATATGTCAGTTAAAAATAAGTATTGTCAAATTAGAGCAGGATACAACTATATTTTTTTCACAATAAACTCACTCTATTTATTTATTTATTTGTGAGTCAGAGAGAGAAAGCGAGAATGAGGGACTGGCATGGACAGACAGACAGGAAGAGGGAGAGAGAGATGAGAAGCATCAACTCATAGTTGCAGCATCTTAGTTGTTCATTGATAGCTTTCTCATATGTGCCTTGATCAGGGGGCTCCAGCTGAGCCATTGATCCTTTGCTCAAGCCAGTGACCTTGAACTTAAAGCCAGAGACCTTAAGGCTCAAACCAGTGACCATGGGGTCGTGTCTATGATCTCATGCTCAAGCTGGTGATCCCATGCTTAAGCTGGTGAGCCTGTGCTCAAGCAAGATGAGGTCATACTCAAATCAGTGACCTCGGGGTTTTGAACCTGTGTCCTCAGTTTCCCAGGTTGATGCTCAATACACAGTGCCATTGCCTGGTCAGACAAACTCACTTTAAATATAAAAATATCGATATATTTAAAGTAAAGTGATGGTAAAAGAGATAGCATGTAAACACTAATCAAATGAAGCTGAAGCCAGTATATTAATGATAATATAAAGTAGACTTCAAGAGCAAGAAATATTATAAGAGACATAAAAGGACATTACATAATTACAAAGAAGTCAATTAATAAATTATAACAATTCTAAATATGTATTCTTCAAATAATAGATGGCCAAAATATATAAAAAACCCTGATAGAATTGAAACGATACAGAAACAAATCCACAATGACAGTTGAAAATTTTTTTTTAATAAATGATACATGTAGACAAAAGTCAGGATGAATATCATTAACCTGCAATACTATTAATTATTAATAAGCAATACTATTAACCATCTTTACCACACTGACATTTATAGAATATTCAAACAAATAGTAGCAAAATATTTATTTATTTATTTTTATTTTTATTTTTTTTTGTATTTTTCTGAAGCTGGAAATGGGGAGAGACAGACAGACTCCTGCATGCGCCCGACCGGGATCCACCAGGCACGCCCACCAGGGGCGAAGCTCTGCCCACCAGGCAGCGATGCTCTGCCCCTCCGGGGCGTCACTCTGCCACGACCAGAGCCACTCCAGCGCCTGGGGCAGAGGCCAAGGAGCCATCCCCAGCGCCCGGGCCATCTTTGCTCCAATGGAGCCTTGGCTGCGGGAGGGGAAGAGAGAGACAGAGAGGAAGGAGGGGGGGCATGGAGAAGCAAATGGGCGCTTCTTATATGTGCCCTGGCCCGGAATTGAACCCGGGTCCCCCGCACACCAGGCCGACGCTCTACTGCTGAGCCAACCGGCCAGGGCCAGTAGCAAAATATTTAGGTGCACATAGAACATTAATGAAGATAAAACATTTCTGGGCCATTGAAAATTACACAAATGATAAAAAACTGAAATCATACCAAAGATGATGTTCAGAGCAAAATAAAATCAAATAAAAATTTAATATTAGAAAAATACCTGGAAAATCCCTTAATAATTTGAAATTAAACAATATTCTTCTAAATGTCCTATAGGTCAAAAAATAAATCACAGGGAAATTAGAAACTACTTTAAATTGAATGAAAATAAAAACATGGCATATTAAAACTTGAAGAATGCAGCCAAAGAGTTCCTAAATTCCAAATTATAGTATCAAATGTTTATATTAGAATAAAAAAAGGCAAGTGTTTTGGCTATAATAACAAAACCTCAAAAAATAAAGGCAGAAATTAAGTGGTACTACACCAAACTGAAAAGCTTTGCATAGCAAAAGAAACAATCAACAAAATGAAAAGACAACAAATGGAATGTAAGAAAACATTTGTAAACTATATAAATTGATAAGGAGTTAATATGCAAAATATATAAATGATTTATACAACTCAATAACAACAACAACAACAAATATGGTAAAAGACTAAAAATGGTTATGAGCATAACATTATATTAATGATATGGAAAAAATAAAATATCACATATAAGAATCAATTTTATTTCCATATTTGAGCTACAAACCACTGGAAATTGAAATAAAAAATGTGATTTATAATAGTATAAAAATGTATCAAATACTCAAGAATGAAATTAAATATATATAATTAAATATATATATATATACAAGAGCATTATACTAAAAGCCACAAAATATTATTGATAGAAATTTAAAAAAGACATAAATAAATGGAGAATGATACTGTATTTGTGAATCAGAAGACTCAATATTGATAAAATGTTAGTTCTCCTCAACTCAATCGATCAACTCAGCAGGCTTTTTCCCTCTACAAATTGAGAAGCTGATTTCAAAATTTATATTGAAATCAAAGGAACCTAGATTATTTCAAACAGTTTAAAATATTAAAAAATTTGGAGGACTCACCCTACCTGGTTTCAAAATTTACTATGAAATTACTATAAATAAAGAGTGTAATATTGATTTAAAAATGGATATGTTGAACAATAAAACAGAGCTGATACTAGAAAAGACTCACATATATATGGTCAATTGACTTTTTTTCCTTTTTTTTTTTAGATTTATTGGGGTCATAATGGGTAACAAAATTATACGGATTTCAGGTGCACAATTCTACAACCCATTACCTGTGCACTATATTGTGTGTTTGCCATCTCAAGTCAAGTCTCCATCTATCAGTCCATCACCATTTATCCTCCCATACCCTTCTCCACCTCCCTCGTCCTCTCCTCTCTTCTCCCCTCCTCTTCCTTCCCTCCCACCTGCTCCAGCAATCACCATATTATTGTTTATGTCCATGAGTTTTTTCTCTTATTTTCTTTTTTGCTCAATCCCTCCACCATCCCTAGTTCCCCACTTATAGTTGTCAGTCTGCTGCCTATGAACTTGTTTTTATTTCACTTGTTAGTCCATTTTGTTCATTAGATTCCACATATAGGTGAAATAATATGGTACTTGTCTTTCTCTGACTGGTTTCTTATTTCACTTAGTATAATGCTGTCCTGGTTCATCCATGCTGTCACAAGGGTAAGATTTTCTTCTTTTTTATGGCCAAGTAATATTCCACTGTGTAAATGTACCACAGCATTTTTATACACTCATCTATTGATGGACACTTGGGCTGTTTCCAGGTCTTGGCTATTGAAAACAATACTGCAATGAACATAGAGGTGTATATATTCCCTTAATTTAGTTTTTCAGTTTTCTTTGGATAAATTCCCCAAAGTGGAATTGCTGGGTCATAAGGCTGTTCCACTTTTAATTTTTGTGGTAACTCCATACTGCTTTCCATAGTGGCTATACCAATCTGCATTCCCAGCAACAGTGCATTCAACACCAAAAAAACAAACAACCCAATTAAAAAATGGGCAGAGGACCTGAATAGACAGGTTCTCCAAAGAGGAAATATGGATGGACAATAGAAATATGGTAAGATGCTCAGTGTGACTAATCATCAGAGAAATGCAAATTTATAAGATATCACCTCACACCTGTCAGAATGGCTATCATCAGTAAATCAACAAACAGCAAGTGTTGGCAAGGATGTGATGAATCCTAGTGCACTGTTGGTGGCAACTGGCTTTTAAAAAAAATTTTAAACTATATTTAAAAAATTAATTTTTACAGGGTAACTTTGATCAATAAGAGTATATAGGTTTCTTGGGGGTAGAGGGACACTAAATCTATGCAAACACAATAAATTAAAATCAACAAAAATAAGAGTATATAGGTTTCAGGTAAACATTTCTATAGTATTTGTAGTTGATTATGTTGTATATGATGCCAAGGTAATTTATTGGATAAAAATACTCTTTTAACATATGAGATGGAAACAATTGAGATCTAAATGCAAAATAATAAAATATAAACATCTTTCTCAGAAGATGGTAATAAAATGGGTTCAAAAAGACCTATATTTAAGAACTAAACTTAAAATAATATTCATAAGAAAACATAAGAGAAAATATATTCTACTTCAAGCTTGACAGAGACATTCTAGGACACATGCACACAACACATGAATTATGAAAGGAAAAAAATAATAATACTGCCTATGTAACTTTGAAAAATTCACTTGCTTATTATAAACCTCATTTATCTGTAAACTGAGATAATCTGATAATACATTTGTAGTGAAGATTTATGTGTAAAGCATATGGTAGCTGCTTAAATTAGCGGTATCTATTTGTAATTATTATTCATATTAGTAGCAATATTAGAAGTGACATCTGAAGCAAGGTGATTCCCTTCAAGAATTTTCTTGCTTGTAAAGCTTTATTTATCTTCTCCATAGGAAATACTTAGAAGTATTTAAACAGTTTCCATGAAGATCAGAAAAATTATATATACTAGAACATAGTATTATTAAACTTGCTCTTTTTAAAATATAGCCATTGGTGGTAGGAGCATGGCCACTGGGAAATGATTCAAAGTGAAATGTCAATTCATTTCTTCCATCTCTTTTCTTCACTCTCTCTGACTTTCTCAAATCTAATGGATGGATATAATTTCTTTAATACTTATAATTGATCAATGAGGACTGACATATATCAAGTAAATACTACTCATTAATAAGTATCACAAACAGAATTATGAGCAATACTAATTTAAATGTGTGTGTTTTCTTACTAGAAGCTATGAACAATAACATATAGGTGAACAGTTTTGACATGAAATATATAACCACATAACATGAAATTAGAAATAAACTTTTAGAGATAAAATATTTTTTAAAAAAAGAGTTTGGAAGTCTTCCCTCCTCTTGAATTTAATTTATTTATTTGGATAATTAAATTTAACAGGGTGACATTCGTCAACCAGAGTACATAGATTTAGAGAAAACATCTCCACTTCATTTGTACAGTCGATTATGCTGTATACCCGTCACCCAAAGTCAGATCATTTTCTGTCACCCTATATTTTTTCTCTTTAAGCCCCTCCCCTTCCCCCTCCCCCCAGTAACCACTGCACTTTTATCTATGTCCATGAGTAGAGAAAAAATATTTTTGTACTTTAAAATATACCCTATGTTAAGACATTGGTGAATATTTTGCCAAATCAGTGACCCAACCATCTTTTCCTTTACTTAAAGAGCTTAATGAGCCTGACCAGGCAGTGGTGCAGTGGATAGAGTATTGGACTGAGACTCAGAGGATCTAGGTTCAAAACCTGAGGTTGCTGGCTTGAACACAGGTTCACTGGCTTGAGTGTGGGCTCACTGGTTTGAGTGTGGGGTCGCTGGTTTGAGTGTAGGATCATAGACATGACCCCATGATCACTGGATTGATCCCAAAGGTCGCTGGCTTGAGCCCAAGGTTGCTGGCTCAGCTGGAGCTCACCCATCAAGGTATATATGAGAAAGCAATCGATGAACAACTAAGGTGCCACAACAAAGAATTGATGCTTCTCATTTCTCTCCCTTCCTGTCTGTCTATACTTCTCTCTGACTCTCATTCTGCCTCTGTCTCTAAAGAAAAAGAAAGAAAGAGGAAACCTTAATGGCCTAATAGCATTTTTATTTTGGCTCCTTACTGATTATGAGTCTAACAAATGAACAGAAGGGCTAATTTTTTTTTTTTTTTTTAGAAATTCTGGTGAACAGCTTGCTGCAAGTTTAATCAAAACAAGTTTTTATTCAGACCAAGCTTGTCATTCTTGGTACATGAGGTGACAACAGACAAAGGCCTACATGAGGTCTTTTAGATCAGGCTAATTTAAAAGAAAGTGGTGTTTATTTTAGGTGCTTTTAAAAGGTTTGTGTTTGAACACTGTTTTTCTGATGTCTTATGGGGAACTGACCAATATTTTTTCTTTTTTTTTCCAAGTGAGAGGAGGGGAGATAGAGAAACAGACTCCCACATGCGCCCTGACAGGGATCCACCTGGCAAACCCCCATCCGGGGTCAATACTCTGCCCATCTGGGGCTGTGCTTCCTCTTTAGCACGTGAGGCAGGTACTCCATGGAGCCATCCTCAGAGCCTGGGTCGATGTGCTTGAACCAAGCTATTGCTCTAAGAGGAGAAGAGAAAGAGAGAGAGAAAAGTGATAAGGTGAGGAGTGGAGAAGCAGATGGTCACTTCTCCTGTGTGCCCTGACCTGGAATCAAACTCAGGGCATCCACATGCTGGGCCGACGCTCTTCTACTGGGCCAATTGACCAAGGCAATTTTTGTGATCTTCAAGCTATCCCTTGAAAACCTATCAAAATATAGCATGAAAATTTTATAATTTTCTATTTAAAGTGATTATGTGAAAGATAATCTCATCTTTAATAAGTATAGTCAAGGCCCTGGCCGGTTGGCTCAGCGGTAGAGCGTCGGCCTGGCGTGCAGGGGACCTGGGTTCGATTCCCGGCCAGGGCACATAGGAGAAGCGCCCATTTGCTTCTCCACCCCCTCTCCTTCCTCTCTGTCTCTCTCTTCCCCTCCCGCAGCCAAGGCTCCATTGGAGCAAAGATGGCCCAGGTGCTGGGGATAGCGACGCCCCGGAGGGGCAGAACATCGCCCCCTGGTGGGCAGAGCATCGCCCCTGGTGGGCGTCCTGGGTGGATCCCGGTCGGGCGCATGCGGGAGTCTGTCTGTCTCTCCCCGTTTCCAGCTTCAGAAAAATACAAAGAAAAAAAATAATTATAGTCAATATTTTTATAATCAGATTAGAACACAATTATTCTACACAGTTTCAATATCATTATCGCTGTAACACATCACTAATAGCAGAACAAGGAGAGACGAAATGTGAATATAAAGGTTCAAAATAGGTTTATACCTAGCCTTTTATCTTTTGCATTTCTCACTAACTGAAAACTAAGAGAAGTTTCAGAGAAGGACCAGGAAGACAGTTCTGGTTAAAAAAACCTGTCAGGAAGTATTAATAGTATGGCATCAGTTATTCTAGAAAAAGGTCAAGGTGATTTAATTTTCTACATTTTTTTCCCAATTTTTAAAAATAAAATGTCTTGAGATGATAATAGTTAAAAAATTTATAGATTTCAAATGTCTAATTTTATGATACCTCATTTGTATACTGCCTTTGCTCACCACCCAAACTCAAATCTCCTTTTATCACCACATATTTGACCCCTTCCACCTTTACTAGTCCCCACCTCCCTTGTCCTCTGGTAACCACCATACCGTTCTCTGTGTCTACTATCAGTTTTTGTTTGTTTGCCTTACAATTTTATATCCCACATATGAGTTAAATGATATGGTTCTTGATTTTTTTTTTCTGTCTGACTTAGTATATTTTCAAGATCCATTCATGTTGTCTCAAAAGCGGTATTTCATCTTTTCTTATGGCTGAGTAGTATTCCATTGTACAGTATATATGTACCACATCTCCTTCATCTGTTGAGGAATACTTTGGTTGAATCCATGCCTTGGTTACTGTGAGTAATACGGCAACACATATAGGGGTGCATATACCTTTGTGAGTAAGTATTTTCAAAATTTTAGGTGGACACCCAGAGGAGTTGCTGGATCATCTGTTAAATCTACTCTGAAAATTTTTTATTTTTTTTTTCCATTTTTCTGAAGCTGGAAACAGGGAGAGACAGTCAGACAGACTCCCGCATGCGCCCGACCGGGATCCACCCGGCACGCCCACCAGGGGCGACGCTCTGCCCACCAGGGGGCGATGCTCTGCCCATCCTGGGCGTCGCCATATTGCGACCAGAGCCACTCTAGCGCCTGAGGCAGAGGCCACAGAGCCATCCCCAGCGCCCGGGCCATCCTTGCTCCAATGGAGCCCTGGCTGCGGGAGGGGAAGAGAGAGACAGAGAGGAAAGCGCGGCGGAGGGGTGGAGAAGCAAATGGGCGCTTCTCCTGTGTGCCCTGGCCGGGAATCGAACCCGGGTCCTCCGCACGCTAGGCCGACGCTCTACCGCTGAGCCAACCGGCCAGGGCCTTACTCTGAAATTTTTGACAAACCTTCACAGTGCCTGAAGCAATGTACTTTTCCATCAGCGGTGTCATCCTCTACATTTTTGAAGGTCACTATTCCTCTACAGTGGAAATAATTTTGCCCCTTTTCCTTATGCCTGGACATTTGGTCATGTCAGGAGGGGAGGTTTGCTGTTGACATCTAGTGTGTAGAGGCCAAGGGTGCTCCTAAACATTCTATGATGCACAGGCTAGCCTGCCACAACAGAGAATTATCAAGCCCCAAATGCCAAAAATGCCAAGGTTGATAAACTCTTATGTACAATCATAAACTTTGCAGTGTTCCTCCTGATTTTTCCAATACCCACCTGGCATTATACATAGTTATCTCAACATTATTCCCTATACTGTATTTTATATTCTGTGACTATTTGTAATTACCAATTTTGCTTCTTGATCCCTTCACCTCTTTCACACAGTCCCCCAGCCCTTCTGGCAATCTGTCTCTATGAGTTTGTTTTAATTTTGTTTGTTTGTTTTGTTCTTTAGATTCTACATATAGGTGAAATGACAAGATATTTTATCTTTCTCTAACTCACTTATTTCACTGACAAAAATATCCTCTAGGTTCATCGATGCTGTCAAAAATGGTAAGATTTCATTCTTTTTTATGTCCAGGTAATATTCCATTATATATTGGTACCACATTTTTTATCCACTCATCTATTAATGGGCACTTGGGTTGCATCCATATCTTGGCTATTGTAAATAATGTTGCTATAAACATAGAGTTGTACATATTCTTTTGAATTAGTAGTCTTTTTTTTAATTTTATTTATTTATTTTTTACAGAGACAGAGAGTGAGTCAGAGAGAGGGATAGACAGGGACAGACAGACAGGAACGGAGAGAGATGAGAAGCATCAATCATTAGTTTTTCATTGCATGTTGCAACACCTTAGTTGTTCATTGATTGCTCTCTCACATGTGCCTTGACCGTGGGCCTTCAGCAGACTGAGTAACCCCTTGCTGGAGCCAGCGACCCTGGGTTCAAGCTAGTGGGCTCCTTGCTCAAACCAGATGAGCCTGAGCTCAAGCTGGAGACCTCGGGGTCTTGAACCTGGGTCCTCTGCATCCCAGTCCAACGCTCTATCCACTGCGCCACCGCCTGGTCAGGCTGAATTAGTAGTCTTAAATCAGGAAAATATCACAGAGTTTATGCTCCCTGTCACCAATGCAGAGACAGAGATCAAATATTTATTAGCACTTTATTCAGGTGGCCAGCAATCTAGGGAAATGGGGGTTACATTCTGAAATCACCTCCAATCTCTTTTTCCAGCCAACCTTTTTATAAGGGAAAGAAAAGAGTAGGTAAGGGTTTGGGGATTTCAAGGGACAGTCAAGCAGATCATACACAAAGTTAATTGAATTATACTCAGTGAGTGTTTCATCATTAACCATTATGCCCACTAACTATAGCCAAAGCTACCGTTACTCAAGCTAAAACTTAAACTCTCGAGTTTCCCCCATTAGTATCTTTTTTATCCGAGTTTGCAGTTTTCCTTATATAGATATTGTACATATTTTGTTAGATTTATACCTAACTATTGCGTTTTGAGGAGTGCTAATATAAATGGTATTTTAATCTTATTTTTATTAATTTTAATGCAGTGACATTGATAAATCAGGGTATATATGTCCCAAGAAAACATCTCCAGATTATTTTGACCTTTGATTATGCTGTATACCCCTCACTCAAAGTCAAATCGTCTTCCGTCAACTTCTATCTGGTTTTCTTTGTGCCCCTACCCTCCCCCCACCTCCTCCCTCTCCTTCCTTGCCCCCTCCCCACCCCTCCATCTCACTCCCTGTTACCATCCATGTCTCTCAGTCTCATTATTGTGTCCCATCTATGCATGGGTTAATATAGTTCTTAGTTTTTTCTGATTTACTTATTTCACTCTGTATAATGTTATCAAGATCCATCCATGTTATTGTAAATGATCCGATGTCATCTTTTCTTATGGCTGAGTAGTATTCCATAGTATATATGTACCAAAGCTTTTTAATCCACTCATCCTCTGATGGATCTTCGCTATTGTGAACAATACTGCTATAAACATGAGGGTGCATTTCTCCTTCTGGAACTGTTCTATGGTGTCCTTGGGGTATATTCCTAAAAGTGGGATGGCTGGGTCAAAAGGCAGTTCAATTTTCAATTTTTTGAGGAATGTTCATACTGTTTTCCACAGAGGCTGCACCAGTCTGCATTCCCACCAGCAGTGCAGGAGGGTTACCTTTTCTCCACATCCTCGTCAGCACTTCTTCTGTGTTGTTTTTTTTGATGAGCGCCAATTCTGATTGGTGTGAGGTGATATCTCATTGTGGTTTTAATTTGCATTTCTCTAATGATTAGTGATGTTGAGCATTTTTTCATATGCCTATTGGCCATCTATCTGTATGTCCTCGTTGGAGAAGTGTCTATTCATTTCTTTTGCCCATTTTTGATTGGATTGTTTGTCTTCCTGGTGTTGAGATTTACAAATTCTTTATAAATTTTAGTTATTAACCCCTTATCAGACGTACTGTCAAATATGTTCTCCCATTGTGTAGTTTGTCTTTTTATTATGTTCTTATTGTCTTTGGCTGTGCAAAATCTTTTTAGTTTGATATAATCCCATTTGTTTATCCTGTCTTTTATTTCCTTTGCCCATAGAGATAAATCAGCAAATATATTGCTGCGAGAGATGTCAGAGAGTTTACTGCCTATGTTTTCTTCTAAGATGCTTATGGTTTCATGCCTTACATTTAAGTCTTTTATCCATTTTGAGTTTATTTTTGTGAATGGTGTAAGTTGGTGGTCTAGTTTCATTTTTTTGCCAGTTGCTGTCCAATTTTCTCAACACCATTTGTTGAAGAGGCTGTCTTTACTCCACTGTATGCCCTTACCTCCTTTGTCAAATATCAGTTGTCCATAGAGCTGTGGGTTTATTTCTGGGTTCTCCGTTATGTTCCATTGATCTATGTGCCTTTTCTTATGCCAGTACCAGGCTGTTTTGAGTAAAATGGCCTTGTAGTATAGCTTGATATCAGGAAGTGTGATACCTCCCTCTTTATTCTTCTTTTTTAAGATTTCTGAGGCTTTTCGTGTTCTCTTTTCGTTCCATATAAATTTTTGGAATATGTGATCTATATCTTTAAAGTATGCCATTGGTATTTTAATTGGTATTGCTTGAATTTATAAATTACTTTGGGTAATAGACAATTTAATGATGTTTATTCTTCCTAACCATGAGCACGGTATATGCTTCCATTTGTATATATCTTCCTTGATTTCTTTTATCAATGTTTTATAATTTTCTGAGTACAAGTCTTTAGTCTCCGTGGTTAAATGTCCTTTTAGGTACTTTATTTTTTTGGTTGTAATAGTGAAGGGGATTGTTTCCTTAATTTCTCTTTCTGACATTTATTGTTGGTGTATGAAAATGCCTCTGATTTCTGAGTATTAATTTTATATCCTGCCACTTTGTTAAATTCATTTATCAGGTCCAGTAGTTTTTTGACTGAGACTTTAGGATTTTCTATATACAATATCATATCATCTGCAAATAATGATAGCTTTACTTCTTCTTTTCCAACTTGAATGCCTTTCATTTCTTCTTCTTGTCTGATTGCTGTGGCTAGGACTTCCAGGACTATGTTGAATAAGAGTGGTGACAGGGGGCACCCCTGCCTTGTTCCTGATCTTCAGGGGATTGCTTTTAATTTTTGCCCATTGAGTATGATGTTGGCTGTGGGTTTGTCATAGATGGCTTTTATCATGTTGAGGTATGTTCCCTGTATTCCCCCTTTGCTGAAAGTTTTGATCATGAATGGGTGCTGGATTTTATCAAATGCTTTTTCTGCATCTATTGCAATTATCATGTGATTTTTCTCCTTCCTTTTGTTTATGTGATGAATCACATTTATCAATTTGCGAATATTGTACCAGCCTTGCCTTCCCAGAATAAATCCCACTTGATCATCATGGTGTATGATTTTTTCCATATATTGTTGGATCTGGTTTGCTAATATTTTGTTGAGGATTTTAGCATCTATATTCATCAGGGATATTGGCCTATAATTTTCTTTCTTTGTGTTGTCTTTGCCTAGTTTTGGAATCAGAATTATGCTCGCCTCATAAAAGGAGCTTGGAAATCTTCCTTCCTCTTGAATTTTTTGAAATAACTTGAGAAGGATAGGAGTTAGTTCTTCTTTGAATATTTGCTAGAATTCACTTGTGAAGCCATCTGACCCAGGACTTTTCTTTGTTGGGAGTTTTTTGATAACTGTTTTGATCTCATTTGGTGTAATTGGTCTGTTTAGGTTTTCTGATTCTTCCAGATTGATTTTTGGAAGATTGTATGTTTCAAGGAATTTGTCCATTTTATCTAGATTGTCTAGTTTTTTGGCATACAGTTCTTCATAGTATTTTCTTACAATCCTTTGTATTTCTGTCGTGTCAGTTGTTATTTCTCCTCTCTCATTTCTAATTTTATTTATTTGAGTCCTATCTGTCTTTTTCTTTGTGAATCTAGTTAAAGGTTCATCAATCTTGTTTACCTTTTCAAAAAAACAGCTCCTAGTTTCATTTATCCTCTGTATTGTTTCTTTAGTCTCTATGTTATTTATTTCTGCTCTGATCTTTATTATTTCCTTCCTTCTACTACATTTAGGCTTTACTTGCTGTTCTTTTTCTAGTTCTTTTAGATGCAGGGTTAAGTTGTTTATTTGAGCTTTTTCTAGCTTCTTAAAGTGTGCCTGTAGTGCTATGAACTTCCCTCTCAGTACTATTTTTGTCCCATAAATTTTGAGTTGTTGTATGCTCATTATCATTTGTTTCTAGGAATTTTTTTTATTTCTTCTTTGATCTCATTCTTAATCCATTCGTTTTTTAACAACCTACTATTTAGTTTCCATGTGTTTGAAAATTTTTGAGCTTTTCTGTTGTGGTTGATTTCTAGTTTCATGCCATTGTGATCAGAGAAAGTGCTTGATATAATTTCAATCTTCTTAAATTTGTTAAGACCACTTTTGTATCCTAACATGTGGTCTATCCTAGAGAATGTACCATGAGCACTTGAAAAGAATGTATATTCTGTTGCTTTAGGGTGAAAGGTTCTGTAGATATCTATTAAATCGAGTTGATCTACTGTGTCCTTTAAGTCTGCTGTTTCTTTGTTAATTTTCTTTCTTGAGGATCTATCTAGTGATGTTAGTGGGGTATTAAAATCCCCTACTATTATAGTGTTGCTGTTGATCTTGCTCTTTATATCCATCAAAGTCTGCTTTATATATTTAGGTGCTCCTATATTAGGTGCGTATATATTTATAATAGTTATATCTTCCTGTTAGATTGCTCCCTTTATCATTATGTAGCCGCCTTCTTTATCTCTTACTATATTCTTTGTTTTAAAATCCATTTTGTCTGATATAAGTATTGCTATCCCAGCTTTTTTTTCATTTCCATTTGCATGAAATGTTTTTTTCCATCCTTTTACCTTCAACCTATGTGCATCTTTTGTTTTAAGGTGTGTCTCTTGCTGACAGCATATGTATGAGTCCTGTTTTCTTATCCATGCAGCTACCCTATGTCTTTTGATTGAATCATTTAATCCATTTACATTTAAGGTTATTATTGATATGTAGTTGTTTATTGACATTTTATTCTTTAAAGCTGTATTCCTCTTTTGCTATATTCTTTTCCCACTTTGATCTGTTTACACCATGCCCCTTAACATTTCCTGCAGCATTGGTTTGGTTGTAATGAATTCCTTGAGGTTTTTTGTTGTCTGGGAGACTTTATTTCTCTTTCAATTTTAAATGATAGCCTGGCTGGATAAAGTAGTCTTGGTTGTAGGTTCTTGTTCTGTATTACTTTGAATATTTCTTGCCATTTCCTTCTGGCTTCAAGTGTTTCTGTTGAGAAGTCTGATGTCATCCTTATGGGGGTTCCTTTGTAGGTGATACCCTTTTTTTCTCTCGCAGCTTTTAATATTTTCTCTTTATTACTTAGCTTTGGTATTTTAGTTATGATGTGTCTTGGTGTAGGTTTCTTTGGGTTTCTTTTCAGTGGAGTTCTCTGTGCTTCTTGAATTCGTGAGAGTTTCTCCTGCATTAATTTAGGGAAGTTTTCAGCTATGATATGATTGAACAAAGCCTCTATCCCTTTTTCTTTCTCTTCTTCTTCAGGAATTTCTATGATGTGGATGTTATTTCTCTTTATGTTGTCACAGAGCTCTCTAAGAGTTTCCTCAGACTTTTTGAGTCTCTTTTCTTTTTTCTTCTCTGCTTTCATGCCTTCATTCCAGTTATCCTCCAACTCACTGATTCGATCCTCAGCTCTATCCATTCTGTTTTTAATTCCTTCTATTGTGGTCTTCATTTCTGATATTGTATTTGTCATCTCCAACTGATTCTTTTTTAATATTTCAATATCCTTTTTTATACTTACTATTTCTTTATTTAGGTGTTCGTGATTACTATCCATTGTTGTTCTAATATCCCTAAACATCCTTACAATCATTATTTTAAACTGCCCATCTGGAAGTTTGATTATTTCCATATCACTCAGTTCATCTCCTGAAGGTTTCTCTTGTGGTTTCATTTGGATTGCAATTCTTTTTCTCATTGTGTCTGGGTGTTTGGGTGTTTTCTTTGTAGAGCTGGTTGAATCTAGGCTTGGTGTTGTCTGCCTCCAGTTTTTACTTGTGTTGTTTCTAGGTCTTCTTGGATTGCCATCAGCTATTATTTGTAATCCACTTTAGGATTTGGGCTGCTTTGAAGTCTTGATTTGTTTTCTTAACAGGTGGTTGTCTTTTTTGCTGATCTCAGCAGGAGGCTTATTTGAAACTGTATCCAGGAATGCGGTAGGTGTGACCTGAGACTCTGAAGTCCTCTTCTGCCAGTTAATCTCTCTGGGGGTTGGTTCCTTTCTCAGCCTCAGTAGGGGGAGGTGTATCTCAGATCTCCATGGAGACCTGAGTTACTGCCCCTCCTCCCCATTTCTTGTTTTCAGCTGTGTCTTGTTGCGCTGATTGGAGCTGGAGAGATGTCTGTATCTCTGTGACCTGGAAGTACTTTTGTATTTTGCTTTGTGGAAGGATCAGCCCCTCCCCCAGTTATGGCTGCCTCCAGCACTGAATGAGTCAGCTTTTCATGTCATCAGTTATATTCCTCTCCCCCTCACCATCTGTCTTTCTCTCTCTCCTTTCTTTTTGGAAGACAAGCGGGCCCTTTCAACACATCTCATTCCCTGGTCACCAGGCAAGTGGCTGTGAGCAGTATTTACTGCTCTTTTCCTTGGTGTGAGAGCCCAGCCTCACCCACCTCTCTGTTCCTGTAAGCAGAGGGAAGATTCAGGCGCTCCCTACCAGGTTTGTTGTGGCTTCTTCTTTGCTCCTTAGGTTTTCTTTATTTTTTATTTTTATTTATTTATTTTTTAAATTTATTTTAGAGAGGAGAGAGAAGGGAGAGAAAGAGACAGAGAAGGAGAGAGAGAGGAGAGAGAGAGAGAAAGAGAAGGTGGGGAGGAGTTGGAAGCATCAACTCCCATATGTGCCTTGACCAGGCAAGCCCAGGGTTTCAAACCGGCGACCTCAGCATTTCCAGGTTGACGCTTTATCCACTGTGCCACCACAGGTCAGGCGCTCCTTAGTTTTTGAAAGCTGATCTTGTAGTCCAGATTTGGTTTTTCATGCTGATTGTTCATAAATTAGTGTAAAGGCAGTTGCTGTGGCCACTATCACAGCTGCCTAGCCCATGCGGGTTCGCATTGGATTTGGACAGTTGGTAAAGAAACAACAAAGCCAAGAACTGATGGGCCATTACCTTTAATCCTAGCTTGCACCCAGCGGGCAAGTAAAAACACACACTGGGCTACAAAACCCACTCACATTCAGTGCTCACAAAGCTACTGACTTATCCAAGTTTTCTAGAATCAAAGGTTTCTAGCTCACCAGACTGATTCACCTCTGTTCCCCATCTTCTTCCTTCTCCCTGCACAAACTCTGCACTAACTGGCTTCTCACTCAACACTCCACCATCTTGGCTGCCTCTCCTGGCCTCCTCCATGTGGCCTTTCTCTGCTCTCCTCTCTGCTGTCTCCTCTAATGTTAATCTCAGGAACCAAGAGAGCAAGCTCCTGTTCTGCCCTCATAACCTTTAATCCAATATACAAAATAGAGAAGTCTCTAATACAAAGTCACTTATCTGGGGCATGATGGCATTGTACTGCCCCACATCAAAAAGGATGGGAAAGGCTTAATCCTAAAACCAAGCCCCAGACTATAAGGATCCTGCCAGCCCACAGCCCACAGAGACACACATTAATATCACCTTGGCAACGGCCTCCACATGGGCAGCACCGTCTTTAACAAAGTGAGCATAATATATTTTATCTGCCCAACAATTAGTTTATAATCCAGTTCGGTGGTGTAAGCTGGGAGTCTGTGCGTCTGCCTACTCTGCTGCCATCTTCAGGTCCTCCTAAATGGTATTTTTTTTTCAAATTTCAGTTGGTTATTGCTAGTGTATAAAAAATGATTTATTTTTGTATATTAATCTTTGATTCTACACTCTTGCTATAATTACTTATTAGTTCCAGGAGTTTTTTCATTGATTCTTTCAGATTTTCATGATCATGAAGTAAGACAGTTTAATTTCTTCCTTGCCAATCTGTATACCTTTTATTTTGTTTTCTTGTATTTTTGCATTAGCTAGTATAAGGTCTACTGGAAAGTTCTGTCTGTTTCTAACACAACAAGTTTCAACATGTTTATTTGGTGCATATGTGCCTCTCTACTTTTATCACTTAATGTATACATACTGACGTAGAAAATTAACTAAAACAAAGTTGATTCACGTTAGTCTGATGTGTGAAGTAATAGTGTACCCATGGCTACTGATAAAGTTCATTTACGCCACTGTATTGTATACGAATTTCAACAAGGAAGAAATGTTACAGAAGCATGTAGAAACTTATTGAAAGTGTTTGGTGAAGGTACAGTTTCTGATAGGACATGCAGAAGATGGTTTGAAAAATTCAAAACAGGTGATTTCGACCTTTCTGATAAGCCACGTTCTGGGCGACCATCTTTGATTGATGACGATTTTGTTAAGACCATGTTGGAGCAAGATCCTTTTCTGACAACATTGGAGATCGCAGAAAGGCTTAATTCAGCTCAGCAAACCATTTCGGACCATATTCGAAAGATAAGATTAGTGTGGAAATATATTAATTAATAAAGTTTATTGATGGTAAGAAAAATTTGTATTTTGTTTTATTCCAAAAACAGACAGAACTTTCTGGTAGACCTTATACTTCCAGAATGATGTTGAAGAGCAATGGTGAGAAGTAATGTCTTTGCCTTATTCCTGATATTAACAGAAGATCTTCAAGTTTCTTATGATTTAATGTTATGGTAGCTCTGGGTTTTTTATAGATATTCTTTATTAAGTTGAGAAAGTTTCCTTCTATTTCTAGTTTGTTGAGAGTTTTTATTTTGAATTGGTGTTAGATTTTGTTAATTGCTTTCTCTGTCTTTATTGACATAATTACGTGATTTTTATTCTTTAGTCTGTTGATGTAATGGGTTAGATCAATTGATTTTCAAATAGTGAATCAGCCACATATGCCTGGAATAAATCCCATTTGGTTGTAGTGCATAATTCATTTTATACATAATTGGATTTGATTTTTAATATTTTGTTGAGGATTTTTGCTTCATTGTTTGTGAGAGATATCGGTCTGCTGTTTTCTTGTGATGCCCTTGCTTGATTTTGGCATTACCAAATTAGTGTTTTCTCTGTTTCTATATTCTGGAAGATATTGCAAAGAATTGTTATATTTTGTTTTTTAAACGTTTAGTAGAATTCACCAATTAATCCATCTGAGCCTGGGGCTTTCTGTTTTGGAATTATTGATTCAATTTCCTTAATAGATATAGATTGTTAACTAGCCTATTTTTTTTTCTTGTGTGAGTTTTGGCAAATTGTGTTTTTCAAGCAATTGGTTTATTTCACTAAATTACAAAGGTATAGGCATAGAATTGTTCATGGTATTTCTTTATTTTCTTATTAGTGAACATGAAACCTATAGTAATGTCCCTATTTTTATTTTTGGCATTACTAATTTATGTCATGTCTTTTTGTTTGTTTGTTTCATAGTTTGGCTAGAGGTATCAATTTTTTATTGATATTTTCAAAAAACTAGCTTTTTGTTTTTTTTATTTTTTCTATTGATTTTTTTCTCTTAATTTTATTAAATTCTGTTCTAAATTGAATTATTTCTTTCTTTTGATGGCTTTAGATTTATTTTTTCTTATTTCTCTATTTCTCTAATGCAGAAACTTTGATTATTGATTTTTGATATTTTTGCTTTTTTCATGTATTCATTCAATGCTATAAACTCCCACCTCCCCCAGCACTGCTTTCTCTGCATTCCACACATTTTGATAGTTTCTATTTTTATTTAATTAAAACATTCTAAAATTTCTGAGATTTTTATCTTTTAACCATGTGTTATTTGGAAGTGTGTTAATATTTAAGTGTTTTGGGATTTTCCAGTTATCCTTTTGTTACTGGTTACCAGTTTAATTCCACTGTGATCTGAGAACAGACACTGCATAATTTCTACTTTTAAAAATTTGCTATTGTGTGTTTTATGGCTCAGAACATGGTCTATCTTGGTGAATGTTCTAAGTTAATAGTTTTCAATATCTGTACAACATCAGAGTGGTTAACTCTTTCATGGACCAGATGAAACTTCTGGCAAACCAGCACCGATCCTCAGAGGGCAGCTGAAACCTAAGTAACCTTGAGAAAAATCCATACAGCAGATCCTCAAATAAAGTTGTTTTGCTCAACAGTGTTTTGTTGTAATATTATTGAAATACTACAGCTAAGTTAAGCACTTAACTCTTATTTATATCAATTAGCCTATGGTAAAATTGGTTTCATTGTATGTACATTGGTTTTCTTAAAGTTACAGAACCTATCAATGATGTTAAGTGAGGACTTGCTGTAATTTGTTGTTACTATAGTAGCCCATAGATATCAATTACATTCAGTTGATTGATGGTGTTATTGAGTTCAACTATGTCTTTACTGATTTTCTGCCTTGGGATCTGTATGTATGCTTCTGCTAGAGGGGTGTTAGTGTCTCCAATTACAATAGTGAATTTATCTATTTCTCCTTGCAATTCTTTCAGGATTTTCTTTTTTTGTTTGTTATTTCTTTTTATTTATGAGGTAGGCAGTGTTCCCCGTGGTAAAACTAGATGCATGGATCTGAGATAAGAAAGAACTGGGGTAAACAAAGAAGCAAGAAAAATGCATTAAATATATAGTGCATGTGAATGAGAAAGTTAATGCCTATGATTGAATTAATTGAATTTTGACAAATAGGAAACAAAACCTTCCTGTGCAGTGATTTCTTTGAGAGCCCAGCAAGAAAATGATTGTGTCTGATAGGTTCAGATTCAACTCAGAAGGCGACTCTACCAGTCCAGTGTCATTTGGTAGCTGCCTGGTGGGGAAACAAATAAGTTTTAGGTCAGACAGATGCCTGTGCTAAAAACTGATGAGGGAACTTCAACTCTGCTATCTTCTTAATTCTCCAATATACTTATTTATAAAAACTCTGTTTTTCCTCCAGAAAAGTTTTAAAATCTGTCTCTTTCTTTCACCACTCTCCCTAACACCACTACTCCACTTTGCTGTTTATCATGCTCTACTATTTCAGTAGTTTTCCAATAAGTGGTCAGGCCTCCACTTTCTTCCCACTCTGATACAGTCTATTACCGGATTGACTGAGTTCTCCTTCTAAAATATATGCCACTTTTCTGATAAACACAGTAGTTTACTCTACTTGAGTCAATCCTACATGTGGTCTCCAGGCCAAATCAAGCCTAATTGTGGGCTGGGTGGCCTATTAAAGATGTTAGCAAATAGTAATTTATTTATCTAGCATATATGAATTGACAGGATAGTAGATTATTTTAATCTCTTTGCCACCACTTGTATAAAATTGATTTTTGGAATGTTATTATGGTGGTCTTGGACTTATTAGTAACTATAATTGAAAATAAATATAATAATATACGTAAAACTTTAAGAATCATTGAAAATTATATCTTGAAACTTGGGTATTGTGAGTTATTTACTAAAAAACTAGATGAAGATATAATATTCTGATATATTTGGAGAGTCTCTGAGTTAGAGTTACTTACCAAATATGGGTTTTCTCAACACACTATTAATAAAAAGTATGGATGTCATACTGATAAAGATATGTATCATATAAGCCAATGTTAGAAAGTAATAACAAAGCCTGACAAGGTGGTGGTGCAGTGAATAGAGCATCGATCTGGGATACTGAAGACCCAGGTTCAAAACCTTGAGGTTGCCAACTTGAGCATTGGCTCATCTGATTTGAGTACAGGATCAGCAGCTTGAGTACGGGGTCACCAGCTTGAACGCAGCATTGCCGGCTTGAGCATGGTATCATAGACATGACCCCATGGTCGCTGGCTTGAGCCCAAAGGTCACTGGCTTGAAGCCCAAGGTCGCTGGTGTGAGCAAGCAAGGAGTCATTGGCTTGGCTGCAGCCCCCACCCCCAGTCAAGGCACATGAGAAAGCAATCAATGAACAACTAAGGTGCCACAACAAAGAATTGATGCTTCTCATCTCTCTCCCTTCCTGTCTGTCCCTGTCTGTGTCTCTTTCTTGCTAAATATAAAATAAAATTAATAATAATAATAATAATAATAATAAAACAACAACAAGGTTGGATGCTTCTTCTTTATATTATTTTATATTGTCCAGAGGAAAACTTTCTTTGTAGTTCTTTCTATATGGTGTATTGAAATTCTTTCTGTTCTGAACTCTACTGACATTCCGTTATGGCTTTCTGCCACTTACTCCATATACTCAGTGCCAGAGTTTATGTAGGCATTTACTCCATGTGTGGTCACAGCCATGTTGAGCTCAATCCTTTCAAAGGTAAAATTCAATCTCCTTTAGGAGCCACCTCTACTTCTTCCATAGTCTCTCTGATAACCATTTGTTTTCCTTTTCAAGACGTTTTATTTTATAGATTGCCAATATAGCTTTTATTAACATTGGTAAAAGTTGTAATTTCATTTAAAATTTTTAAGTAATTTTAATTTATTGTGTTAATATGGATTCAAGTATCCCACTCAATATAACACTGTCACCCTCAACCACATGCCCATATTACACCAAATTTGTCCTTCTCCCCCTAACACCCTCCCATCCTTTTAGGATATAATGTCCTGTTATCTGTATCTATGTGTTATGTATATTTAATTTCACTAATCCTTTCACCTTATCTGACTCTGTTCCTTCATCCATCTTTCCTCTGACAGCTGTCCTTCTGCTCCCTGTGACCCCACCTATGCCTCTATTCCATTCCTCAGTTTACCTTGTTCATTAGAATCCTCATATAAGTGAAATCATATGATATTTTTCTTTCTCTGCCTGGCTGATTTCACTTAGCTTAATAATCTCCAGGTCCATCTATGCCATCACAAAAGCTAAGATTTCCTTCTTTTTCATGGCCATGTAGTATTCCATTATGTATATATACCACAGCTTTTTAGTCCACTCATCCACTGATAGACACTTGGGCTGTTTCTAGATCTTAGCTATTGAAAATAATGCCACAATAAACATGGGAATGCATATCTTCTTTTGAATCAATGACTTGGTATTCTTAGGATATATTCATAAGTGTAGAATATCTGGGTCAAAAGGCAGTTACGTTTTTAATTTTTTGAGGGAACTCCATACTGTTTTCCATAGTGTCTGCACCAGTCTGCATTCTCACCAACAGTGCAGGAGGGTTCCCTTCTCTCCACACACCCTTGCCAGCACTTATTATGTGTAGTTTTGTTAATGAGCACCATTCTGACAGGTGTGAGGTGATATCTCATTGTGATTTTAATTTGCATTTCTCTGATGATTAGTGATGTTGAACATTTTTTCAAAAGCCTATTGGCCATCTGTATGACCTCTTTGGAAAAATCTCTGTTCAGTTCCTTTGCCCATTTTTTAATTGAATTGTTTCCCTTCCTGGTGTTGAGTTTTGGAAGTTCTTTATAAATTTTGGTTATTAACCCCTAATCAGACGTATTTGCAAATATGTCCTCCTATTGTGTGTGTTGTCTTTTTATCTTATTCATGGTGTCTTTGGCTGTGCAAAAGCTTTTTAGTTCTATATAGTTCCATTTGTTTGTCCTGTCCTTTATTTCACTTGCCCATAGAGATAAATCAGCAAATATATTGCTACAAGAAATATCGGAGAGTTTACTGCCTGTGTTTTCTTCCAAGATGTTTATGGTTTCATGACTTACATTTAAGTCTTTTAACCATTTTGAGTTTATTTTTGTGAATGGTGTAAGTTGGTAGTCTAATTTTATTTCTTTGCATGTACCTGTCCAATTTTCCCAACACTATTTATTAAAGAGACTGTCTTTACTCCATTGTATGCTCTTACCTCCTTTGTCAAATATCAATTGAGTACCAAAGTTTGGGTTAATTTCTGGGTTCTCTGTTCTGTTCCATTGATCTGAATGCCTGTTCTTATGCCAGTACCAAGATGTTTTGAGTACAATGGCCTTGTAGTATAACTTGGTATCAGGAAGTGTGATATCTCCTACTTTGTTCTTCCTTTTCAAGATTGCTGAGTCTATTTGTGTTCTTTTTTGGTTCCATATAAATTTTTATAATATTTGTTCTGTATCTTTAAAGTATGCCATTGGTATTTTAATAAGAATTGCCTTGCATTTATAGATTGCTTTGGGTAATATAGACATTTTAATGTTTATTCTTCTTATCCATGAACATGTTATATGCTTTTACTTGTTTGTCTTCCTTGATTTCTTTTTTCAATGTCTTAAACTTTCCAAGTACAAGTCTTTTCCTCCTTGGTTAAATTTATTTCTAAGTACTTTATTTTATTTATTTTTTTGTTGCAATAGTGAAGGGGATTTTTTCCTTAATTTCTTTTTCTGACAGTTTATCATTAATGTATAAAAATGCCGAAGGAGTGACGTCACGGAAATGGCGCCGTGAGAAGCGCGTCCGACAGCTCTCCCCTAAATCACAACAAATTTATCAACTAGAAACAGAAAAATTTATCCTCGGAGCATTCCAGAGTTCCACACAAACTGAAAGCAAAAGGACTGTTATCACTTGAATCTGAGAGACAAGGGTGTGGAGGAAGCTATCACAGCAGCGACGCTCATTCAAGCCGCGAGGGAGTGCGCCTGCGTGCTATCAATAAGACCACCCTCAGATGCCGATAAGAAAGAGGAAATCGAATATTATGGATACAAAAGAAAGAGAGGTAACACAAATAGATGTGGAAAAATCTATGGAGAAAAGACTTAACATATTGGAAGCCTTGGAGCTAAATGACAGAGAATTTAAAATAGAAATCTTAAAAATACTCAGAGATATACAAGAAAACACAGAAAGGCAATATAGGGAGATCAGAAAACAACTCAATGAACACAAAGAATATATTACCAAGGAAATTGAAACTATAAAAACAAATCAAACAGAAATGAAAAACTCAATTCACGAGCTGAAAAACGAGGTAACAAGCTTAGCTAACAGAACAGCCCAGATTGAAGATAGGATTAGTGAAATAGAAGACAAACAACTTGAGGCACAACAGAGAGAAGAAGAAAGAGACTCAAAAATAATAAAAAATGAGAAAGCCCTACAGGAATTGTCTTGACTCCATCAGAAAGAATAACATAAGAATAATAGGTATATCAGAGGGAGAAGAGAAAGAAAATGGAATGGAGAATATACTCAAACAAATAATAGACAAGAACTTCCCAAGCCTGTGGAAGGAACTAAAGCCTCAAATTCAAGAAGCAAACAGAACACCAAGTTTTCTTAACCCCAACAAACCCACTCCAAGGCACATCATAATAAAGATGACACAAACCAATGACAAAGAAAAAATTCTCAAGGCAGCCAGGGAAAAGAAGAGTACAACATATAAAGGAAGGCCGATTAGATTATCATCAGATTTCTCAGCAGAAACTCTACAAGCTAGAAGAGAGTGGACCCCAATATTTAAAGCCCTGAAAGAGAGGAACTTTCAGCCAAGAATACTATACCCATCAAAGCTATCCTTCAAGTATGAAGGAGATATAAAAACATTCACAAATACAGAAAAGATGAGAGAATTTATCAACAGAAAGCCCCCACTCCAGGAAATACTAAGGGGGGTTTTCCAACCAGATTCAAAGAACAAAAGAAAACAACACCACAAGTAACAGCTCCACCAAGAACACAATAAAACCAAACTTAAACTGTGACAACAAAGGAAAAAAAGAGGGGAGAGGATGGAGATTAACAGTAGCAAAGGATGATGAAGTGCAGAAATACTTATAAGATAGGGTACTACAATGAATATGGTAGGTACCCTTTTCATTACTTAATGGTAACCACCCTTAAAAAAACCACCACAAAAACACTTGACTTAAAAAAGGTAGCAACAGAGGAAAGAAGTATGGAACACAAACAAACAAAAACAAATGATAGAAAAACAAAAGAGAAGAATCAAACTAGATACAAAACTAACAGAAAGCAATTTATAAAATGGCAGTAGGGAACCCACAAGTGTCAATAATTACACTAAATGTAAATGGATTAAACTTACCAATAAAAAGACACAGAGTAGCAGAATGGATTAAAAAAGAAAATCCAACTATATGCTGCCTACAAGAAACACATCTAAGCAACAAGGATAAAAACAAATTCAAAGTGAAAGGCTGGAAAACAATACTCCAAGCAAACAACACCCAAAAAAAAGCAGGCGTAGCAATACTCATATCTAATAATACTGACTACAAGACAGAAAAAGTACTCAGAGACAAAAATGGTCATTTCATAATGATTAAGGGGAAGTTGAATCAAGAAGACATAACAATCCTTAATATATATGCACCAAACCAAGGAGCACCAAAATATATAAGACAGCTACTTATTGACCTTAAAACAAAAACTAACAAAAATACAATCATACTTGGAGACCTCAATACACCGCTGACGGCTCGAGATCGGTCATCCAAACAGAGAATCAATAAAGATATAGTGGCCTTAAACGAAATACTAGAACACCTGGATATGATAGACATCTACAGGCACTTCATCCCAAAGCGACAGAGTATACATTTTTCTCTAGTGTACATGGAACATTCTCAAGAATTGACCATATGTTGGGCCACAAAGACAATATCAGCAAATTTAGAAAAATTGAAATTGTACCAAGCATATTTTCTGATCATAAAGCCTTGAAACTAGAATTCAACTGCAAAAAAGAGGGGGAAAAACCCACAAAAATGTGGAAACTAAACAACATACTTCTAAAAAATGAATGGGTCAAAGAAGAAATAAGCGCAGAGATCAAAAGATATATACAGACAAATGAAAATGACAATACGACATATCAGAATCTCTGGGATGCAGCAAAAGCAGTAATAAGAGGAAAGTTCATATCACTTCAGGCCTATATGAACAAACAAGAGAGAGCCGAAGTAAACCACTTAACTTCACACCTTAAGGAACTAGAAAAAGAAGAACAAAGACAACCCAAAACCAGCCGAAGAAAGGAGATAATAAAAATCAGAGCAGAAATAAATGAAATAGAGAACAGAAAAACTATAGAAAAAATCAATAAAACAAGGAGCTGGTTCTTTGAAAAGATCAACAAAATTGACAAACCCTTGGCAAGACTCACCAAGAAAAAAAGACACAGGACTCAAATAAATAAAATCCAAAATGAAAGAGGAGAGATCACCACAGACATCATAGAAATACAAAGAATTATTGTAGAATACTATGAAAAATTATATGCCACCAAATACAACAATCTAGAAGAAATGGATAAATTCCTAGAACAATACAACCTTCCTAGACTGAGTCATGAAGAAGCAGAAAGCCTAAACAGACCAATCAGCAGGGAGGAAATAGAAAAAACTATTAAAAATCTCCCCAAAAATAAAAGTCCAGGCCCAGACGGTTATACTAGTGAATTCTATCAAACATTCAAAGAAGACTTGGTTCCTATTCTACTCAAAGTCTTCCAAAAAATTGAAGAAGAAGCAATACTTCCAAACACATTTTATGAGGCCAACATAACCCTCATACCAAAACCTGGCAAGGATGGCACAAAGAAAGAAAACTACAGACCAATATCTCTAATGAATACAGATGCTAAAATACTAAACAAAATACTGACAAACCGAATACAACAACATATTAAAAAAATAATACATCATGATCAAGTGGGATTCATCCCAGAATCTCAAGGATGGTTCAACATATGTAAAATGGTTAACGTAATACACCATATCAACAAAACAAAGAACAAGAACCACATGATCTTATCAATAGACGCAGAAAAGGCTTTTGATAAAATACAACACAATTTTATGTTTAAGACTCTCAACAAAATGGGTATAGAAGGAAAATATCTCAACATGATAAAGGCCATATATGATAAACCATCAGCCAACATCCTATTAAACGGCATAAAACTGAGGACTTTCTACCTTAAATCAGGAACAAGACAGGGTTGTCCACTCTCTCCACTCTTATTCAACATGGTGCTAGAAGTTCTGGCCAGAGCAATCAGACAAGACAAAGAAATAAAAGGCATCCATATCGGAAAAGAAGAAGTAAAGCTATCACTTTTTGCTGATGATATGATCCTATACATCGAAAACCTGAAGGACTCCACAAAAAGATTATTAGAAACAATAAACCAATACAGTAAGGTCGCAGGATACAAAATTAACATACAAAAGTCCATAGCCTTTCTATATGCCAACAATGAAATATTAGAAAACGAACTCAAAAAAATAATCCCCTTCACGATTGCAACAAAAAAATAAAATACCTAGGAATAAACATAACAAAGAACGTAAAGGACCTATATAATGAAAATTACAAAGCATTGTTAAGGGAAATCGAAAAAGATACAATGAGATGGAAAAATATTCCTTGTTCTTGGATAGGAAGAATAAATATAATCAAAATGGCCATATTACCCAAAGCAATATACAAATTTAATGCAATTCCCATCAAAATCCCTATGAGATTTTTTAAAGAAATGGAACAAAAAATCATCAGATTTATATGGAAGTATAAAAAACCCCGAATAGCCAAAACAATCCTAAGGAAAAAGAATGAAGCTGGGGGCATTACAATACCTGACTTTAAACTATATTATAGGGCCACGATAATCAAAACAGCATGGTATTGGCAGAAAAATAGACACTCAGACCAATGGAACAGAATAGAAAGCCCAGAAATAAAACCACATATATATGGTCAAATAATCTTTGATAAAGGGGCCAACAACACACAATGGAGAAAAGAAAGCCTCTTCAACAAATGGTGTTGGGAAAACTGGAAAGCCACATGCAAAAGAATGAAACTCGACTACAGCCTGTCCCCGTGTACTAAAATTAATTCAAAATGGATCAAAGACCTAAATATAAGACCTGAAACAATAAAGTACATAGAAGAAGACATAGGTACTAAACTCATGGACCTGGGTTTTAAAGAACATTTTATGAACTTGACTCCAATGGCAAGAGAAGTGAAGGCAAAGATAAATGAATGGGACTACATCAGAATTAAAAGTTTTTGCTCAGCAAGAGAAACTGATATCAAAACAAACAGACAGCCAACTATATGGGAACTGATATTTTCAAACGACAGCTCAGATAAGGGCCTAATATCCAAAATTTACAAAGAACTCATAAAACTCAACAACAAACAAACAAACAATCCAATAAAAAAATGGGAAGAGGACATGAACAGACACTTCTCCCAGGAAGAGATACAAATGGCCAACAGATATATGAAAAGATGCTCAGCTTCATTAGTTATTAGAGAAATGCAAATCAAAACTACAATGAGATACCACCTCACTCCTGTTAGATTAGCTATTATCAACAAGACGGGTAATAGCAAATGTTGGAGAGGCTGTGGAGAAAAAGGAACCCTCATTCACTGTTGGTGGGACTGTAAAGTAGTACAACCATTATGGAGGAAAGTATGGTGGTTCCTCAAAAAACTGCAAATAGAACTACCTTATGACCCAGCAATCCCTCTACTGGGTATATACCCCAAAACCTCAGAAACATTGATACATGAAGATACATGTAGCCCCATGTTCATTGCAGCACTGTTCACAGTGGCCAAGACATGGAAACAACCAAAAAGCCCTTCAATAGAAGACTGGATAAAGAAGATGTGGCACATATACACTATGGAATACTACTCAGCCATAAGAAATGATGACATCAGATCATTTACAGCAAAATGGTGGGATCTTGATAACATTATAAGGAGTGAAATAAGTAAATCAGAAAAAAACAAGAACTACATGATTCCATACATTGGTGGAACATAAAAATGAGACTAAGAGACATGGACAAGAGTATGGTGGTTACCAAGGGTGGGGGGGGAGGGAGGACATGGGAGGGAGGGAGGGAGAGAGTTAGGGGGAGGGGGAGGGGCACAGAGAACTAGATAGAGGGTGACGGAGGACAATCTGACTTTGGGCGAGGGGTTTGCAACATAATTTGATGACAAAATAACCTAGACATGTTTTCTTTGAATATATGTACCCTGATTTATTAATGTCATCCCATTACCATTAATAAAAATTTATTAAAAAAAAATAAATAAAAATGCCACTGTTTTCTGAATATTAATTTTATACCCTGTCTCCTTGCCTAATTCATTTGTCAGGTCTAGTAGTTTTTTGACTGAGACTTTAGGGTCTTCTAGGTACAGTATTATGTCATCAGCAAATAATAATAGTTTTACTTCTTTTCCAATTTGGATGCCTGTTATATCTTCTTCTTGTCTGATTGCTGTGGCTAGGACTTTCAGAACTATGTTGAATGATAGTGGGGAAAGGGGGCACCCCTGCCTTATTTCTGATCTTAAGGGGTCTTTCAGTTTTTACTTCATATAGTTTGATGCTGTGATTTTAGTTGTATGCACAACAAGAATTAGTATGTCTACATGGAGTATTAATCCTTTTATCATTATGTAATATCCCTCTTTATTACTGATAACTTTCCTTGTTCTGAAGTCTGTTCTGTCTAGAATTCATCTAGCTATTCCTGCACTTTTTTGATGAGGTTATTATAGTACATCTTTCTGTGTCCATTTACTTTTAATGAATATTTAGGTTATATTTAATGTGAGTTTCTTGCAGACAACATATTGTTAGATCTTAATTTTTGATTATCTCTAACAATGTCTTTTAATTGTTGTATTTTGACCATTAATATTTAAAATGATTATTGATATACTTGGATTAATATTTACTGTATTTGCTACTGTTTTCTTTTTGTTGTTTCTATTTTTTTGGCTTCTATTTTTTTTATCCTTTTTTATGGTTTTAACTGAGCATTCTATATGATTTTATTTTTCTCTTCTTTTTTAACATATTAGTTATGCTTTTTAAAATAAGTACCTTATAATAATAAACTATCCTTAATTCCTTCCTTCTATTTCTTGCATCATTGCTGTAATTTATTTCCCTTATATATAATAAGCATATATAACCATATGTGTATATAAATATTTTCAAATAAATTGTTAATGTTTTTGAAGTTAGCAGTTAAAACAGTTAAGAATAATATAAATTAAAGTTCTATTTTATTTTTGTTAATTCATTTTTCAGTGCTTTGCCTTCCTTTATATAGATCTGAATTTCTAACTCATATAATTTTCTTTCTCTCTGAAGAACTTCTTTTAACATTTCTTGTAAGGCTATTCTACAACTTTGTTTGTGATAATAGCACTGTAATTAGATATAAAAAAAGAAACATTTGTTTTTTTAGAGGCATATGTTGAAGTATTTATGAATGAAATGATTATTTCTGAAAATGTCTTATAAAAAAACAGAAGAATAGAAGAAAAACATAGAAAACTATTCTTGATCCTGACCAATTATCTCAGTAAGTGAGAGTGTCATCCCTAAATGACAAGGTTGTGGGTTTGATCCCAGTCAGGGCACACACAAGAAGCAACCAATGAATGCATGACTGAGTGGAACAACAAATGAATGCTTCCCTCCTTTTTCTCCTCCCCCTTCCTCTCTCTGTCTCTCTAAAAATCAATCAATCAATCAATCAATCAATCAAATAATAAAGCCCTGGCAAAAAAGCTTGGTTGGTTGGAGCATCATCCCAAAGCGTAGAGGTTGACAGTTTGATCTGTGGTTTGGGCTCTACAGGAATAGATTGATGTTCTTGTCTTTATCTCTTTCTCCTTGCCTCTCTCTCTCTCTTTCAAAAAAATAAATAAATAAAAGGTATCCTAGAGTTTATTCAGTCTAAAATTTTTATTTTGTTTATAAAGGAACAAACTCAGAGAGGCTAAAGACCTTATCCATCAAGATCAAGTATAGTTAATGATTATTGACTTCTTTTCCAGTACTTTAAATAACAGATATTTTAAAATACCTTTATGTAATCTCAATTGAATTGATTTGTTCAACTAACCAAAAATTAAGAAAAATTAAATATTACTTCCAGCTGAATAATAATAACATTTCAAGCAACTGAGTTATGTACTAGTGGCATTTTACTTAAGTTGAATGAAATGCAAGCTACAAAAGACCTAAACCTGGCTTTGTTATGTTCTTTTCAGAGAAACACAACTTCTACAAAATTATGTATCTGAACACTTGCACCATTTTTAGTGTTTGCCTTGTTTCTATTTCAACTCCTTATCATACTATTGGGCTATCATATCCCCTCACTATAGGCTCTCATAGATGTTGGCAATTTTCCATATATCTAACTTTATAGATTTTTATTTTCTTTACTTTGATTACTTCACAACTTGACTTTCTCTGAGTAATTTCTTGAGAGTGACTAGCTAATGTGGTAAAATAGTTTCTGTTGAGATGTTAATGCATGATAACAACTTGGTTTGAATATGTTATCTCTTTTAAATATCTGAAAGAGTTATATGGCAACATACTGAACTAAAGGGATTCATTTGCCTGCCTGCACACATCAAAACCAATCAAATGGTAACAAGAGTTTGTAACCAAAAAAATGAAGATTCATTTTTAAGAAAATAGTACCAAACTCAGAGTCACAGGTGAGCCTTTGCTCTAAGACATAGCTCCCTGATGGTTTTTAGCAGATAGGGTATATAGGGGGATAATCATTAATCATGGTGGAGTTAGGGTCTCTGTTTGATCCTGATGTCAGCCATGATGTTGCTCTGTCTGGTTTCACAAGCCTGTGGTCACAGTAGTCAGTGGTGTCATTATGCTTCTTTGAGTCTGGAGTTGAAACATAACCAAGACCTGTGTACGTTATGTATTATCCAATAAAAATTTGGTGTTGTCCCGGAGGACAGCTGTGATTGGCTCCAGCCACCTGCAACCATGAACATGAGTGGTAGGAAATGAATGGATTGTAATACATGAAAATGTTTTATATTTTTAGCGTTATTACTATTTTTATTAAAGCTTTGTCTGCGAGCCAGATGCAGCCATCAAAAGAGCCACATCTGGTCAGCCATAGGTTCCTGACCCCTGCTCTAGGATTTGCTGTCCTGTGATCTCTATCTCTGTGTTATGTATATATAGTTTCACTAATCCCTTTACCTTCTCTGATCCCATCCCCTCATCTTCTTTCCCTCTGACTGCTGTCCCTCTGGTCCCTGTGACCCTGCCTCTGCCTCTATTCCATTCCTCAGTTCACTTTGTCCATTAGATTCCACATATATGTGAGATCATATGATATTTTTCTTTCTCTGCTTGGTTTATTTCACTTAGCATAAATATCTTCACGTCCATCCATGCAGTCACAAAAGGTAAGATTTTCTTCTTTATCACCACCACATAATATTCAATTGTGTATATGTACCACTGCTTTTTAATCCACTTGCCCACTGACACACACTAGGGCTGTTTTCAGATCTTGGCTATTGTAAACAATGCTGCAATAAACATAGGGGTGCATATCTTCTTTGAATCAGTGGTTTGGTATTCTTAGGATATATTCCTAAAAGTGAGATATCTGGGACAAAAGGCAGCTCCATTCTTAATTTTTTGAGGAAATCCCATACAGTCCTCTTGTACAGTGGCTGCACAAGTCTGCATTCCTACCAGCTATACAGGTGGGTTCCCATTTCTCCACACCCTCGCCAGCATTTATTCTGTGTTGTTTTGTTAATGAGCGCCATTCTGACAGGTGTGAGGTGGTATCTCATTGTAGTTTTAATTTGCATTTCTCTGATGATTAGTGATGTTGAACATTTTTCTCACATGCCTATTGGCCATTTGTATGTCCACTTTGGAGAAGTGTCTATTCAGTTCTTTTACCCATTTTTTAATTGGATTTTTTTCCTTCCTGGCGTTGAGTTTCAAAAGTTCTTTATAAATTTGATTATTAACCCTTAATCAGACATATTGGCGAATATGTTCTCCCATTGTGTGGGTTGTCTTTTATTTTGTTCATGCTGTCTTTTGCTGTACAAAACCTTTTTAGTTTGATGTAGTCCCATTTGTTTATACTGTCCTTTATTTCACTTGCCTGTAGAGATAAATCAGCGAAAATATTGCTATGAGAGATATCAGAGAGTTTATTGCCTATGTTTTCTTCCAAGATGTTTATGGTTTCACGACTTACTTTTAAGTCCTTTATCCATTTTGAGTTTATTTTTGTGAATGGTGTAAGTTGGTGTCTAGTTTCATTTTTTGTTGCATGTACCTGTCCAATATTCCCAACACCATTTATTAGAGAACTGTCTTTACTCCACTGTATACTCTTACCTCCTTTGTCAAATATCAATTGAGCATAGAGGTGTGAGTTTATTTCTGGGTTCTCTGTTCTGTTCCATTGATTTATGTGCCTGTTCTTATGCCAGTACCATGCTGTTTTGAGTACAATGGCTTTATTGATATCAGGAAGTGTGATACCTCCCACTTTATTATTCATTTTCAGGATTGCTAAGGCTATTTGTGTTCTTTTAGGTTCCATATAAATTTTTGGAGTATTTGTTCTATATCCTAAAATATGTCATTGGTATTTTAATAGGAATTGCATTGAATTTATAGATTGCTTTGGGTAATATAGACATTTTAATGATGTTTATTCTTTCTATCCCTAAACACGTTATATGCTTCCACTTGTTTGTATCTTCATTGATTTTTTTTTATCAATGTTTTATAATTTTTCACACACAAGTTCTTTACCTCCTTAGTTAAATTTACTCCTAGGTATTTTATTTTTTTTGGTTACAATAGTGAAGGGAACTGTTTCCTAAATTTCTTTTTCTGACAGTTTAGTGTTGGTGTATAAAGATACCATTGATTTCTCAGTATTAATTTTATATCTTGCCACCTTGCTGAATTCATTTATCAGGCTTAAACGTTTTTTGACTGAGAGTTTAAGGTTTTTTATGTATAGTATCTTGTCATCAGCAAATATTGATAGTTTTATGTATTCTTTTCAATTTGAATGCCTTTGTTTCTTTTCTTTTTTTTTTCTTTTTTTTTTTTTTTTTTTTTGGTCAGATTGCTGTGGCTAGGACTTCCAGAATTATGTTGAATAAGAATGGTAAAGGGGGGCACCCCTGCCTTGTTCCTGATCTTAAGGAGATTGCTTTTAATTTTTGCCTATTGAGTATGATGTTGGCTATGGGTTTGTCATAGATGGCCTTTATCATGTTGAGGTACGTTCCCTGTATTCCTACTTTGCTGAGAATTTTGATCATAAATGGGTGCTGGATTTTAATCAAATGCTTTTTCTGCATATATTCATATTATCATGTGATTTTTCTCCTTCTTTTTGTTTATGTGATGAATCATATTTATTGGTTTGCAAATATTGTACCAGCCTTGCCTCCCCAGAATATATCCCATTGGATCATGATGTATGATTTTTTTTCATATATTGCTGGACCAGGTTTGCTAATATTTTGTTGAGAATTTTAGCATTTAAGCTCATCAGGGATATTGGCCTATAGTTTTCTTTCTTCGTAGTGTCTGGTTTTAGAATGAGAGTTATGCTTGCCCCATCAAAGGAGTTTGGAAGTTATTCCTCCTCTTAAATTTTTTGAAATATCTTGAAAAGGATAGGTTTTGAATATTTGGTTAAATTCACCTCTGCCACCATCTGGTCCAGGGCTTTTGTTTGGTGGGAGTTTGTTGATAACTGTTTCAATTTCATTTGTTGCAATTGGTCTGTTTAGGTTTTCTGATTATTCCAGATTGAGTTTTGGAAGATTGTATATTTCTTGAAATTTACCCATTTCACCTAGGTTGTGCAATTTTTTTTTTTAATGTATTTTTCTGAAGCTGGAAACGGGGAGAGACAGTTAGACAGACTCCCACATGTGCCCGACCGGGATCCACCCGGCACTCCCACCAGGGGGCGATGCTCTGCCCCTCCAGGGCGTCGCTCTGTTGTGACCAGAGCCACTCTAGCGCCTGAGGCAGAGGCCAAGGAGCCATCCCCAGCGCCCGGGCCATCTTTGTTCCAATGGAGCCTCACTGCGGGAGGGGAAGAGAGAGACAGAGAGGAAGGAGAGGGGGAGGGGTGGAGAAGCAGATGGGCACTTCTCCTGTGTGCCCTGGCTGTGAATCGAACCCGGGACTTCTGCACGCCAAGCCGACGCTCTACCACTGAGCCAACCGGCCAGGGCCTAGGTTGTGCAATTTTTTGTCACACAGAATTTCATAATATTTTCTTAAAATCCTTTGTATTTCTGTAGCGTCAGTTCTTAGTTCTCCATTTTCATGTCTAATTTTATTTATTTGAGTCCTCTCTTTTTTTCTCTTGATGAGTCTGGTTAAAAGTTCTTCAATTTTGTTTACTTTTTCAAAAAGCAGCTCTTGGTTTTATTTATCTTCTGTATTTTTTTTTTAGCTTCTATGTCATTTATTTTCACTCTGATCTTTATTAATACTTCCTCTGGGCTTTATTTGTTGTTCTTTTTCTAGTTCTTTAGAGGCAGGGTTAAGTTGTTTATTTGAGCTTTTTCTTGTTTCTTAAGGTATGCCTGTAGTACTATGAACTTCCCTCTCAGGACTGCTGCTTTTGCTGTGTCTCATCAATTTTGAGTTGTATGTTTATTTTCATTTATTTCAAGAAAATTTTTATTTACTTTCTTGATCCCGTTGTTAACCCATTTATTTTTTAATAACATGCTATTTAGCCTCCAAGTGTTTGAATATTTTTCAGTTTTTCTATTGTAGTTGATTTTTAGTTTCATGCCATTGTGATCAGAGAAGATGCTTCAAATGATTTCAATCTTCTTAAATTTATTGAGACTCGTTTTGTGTCTTAACATGTGGTTTATCCTAGAGAATGTAGCATAAGCACTTAAAAAGAATATATATTCTGCTGCTTTTGGGTGAAAGGTTCTGAAGATATCTGTTAAATCCAGTTGATATAGTGTGTCATTTAAGGCCACTGTTTCTTTGTTAATTTTTATCTGGAGAGTTTATCCATTAATGTTAGTGGGTTATTTAAATCTGCTACTAGTATAGTATTGCTGTTGATCTCACCATTTATGTGCATCAAAATGTGCTTTATAGATTTAGGTGCTTTTATATTAGGCACAAAGATATTTAAATTGGTTATATCCTCCTGTTGGATTTCTCTCTTTATCATTATGTAGTGACCTTCTTTATTCCTTACTACAGTCTTTGTTTTAAAGTTTATTTTGTCAGATATAAGTATTGTTACCCCAGCTTTTTTTTTTCATTTCCATTTGTGTGAAATACTTTTTTCCATCCTTTCACTTTTAGTCTATGTGTATTTTTTGTTCTGAGATGGATCTCCTGTAGACAGCATATGTATGGGTCCTGTTTTCTTATCCATGCAGCTACCCTATGTCTTTTGATTGGAGCATTTAATCCATTTACATTTAATGTTATTATTAATATGTAGTTATTCACTGCCATTTAATTCTTTAAATCTACAATTCTCTTTCTTTCTATTTATTTTTTCTTCACTTTTTTTTACAGAAAACCCTTTAACATTTCTTGCAGTACTGGTTTGGTTGTAATGAATTCCTTGAGGTTTTCTTTTGTCTGGAAAGGTTTTTATTTCTCCTTCAATTTTAAACAATAGCCTTGCTGGATAAAGAAGACTTGGTTATAGGCTATTACTTTGCATCACTTTGATATTTTTTGCCAATCCTTTCTGGCCTCAAGTGTTTCTGTTGAGAAGTCATATGTCATCCTCATGGGGGATCCTCTGTAGGTAATTAACTGCTTTTCTTTTGCAGCTTTTAGTATTCCTTTTTTGTCTCAACTTTGACAACTTAATTATGATATGTTTTGCTGTCAATCTCCTTGGGTTCCTCTTTAATGAAACTCTCTGTGCTTCTTGAACTTGTGTGACTTTTTCCTTCATCAATTTAGGGAAATTTTCAGCTACAATTTCTTCAAACAAGTTCTCTATTTCTTGTTCATTCTCTTCCTCTTCAGGAACCACTATGATGTGAATGTTGTTTCTCTTCATATTATCAGAGAGCTCCCTTAGAGTTTCCTCAGACTTTTGGAGCCTTTTTTTTTTTTGCTGCTCTGCTTCCTTGCTTTTGTTTATCTTGTCCTTTAAATTACTGATTTGATCCTCTGCTTCATCTAGCCTGCTTTTAATTTCTTCTAGTGTAGTGTTCATTTCTGAAATTGTATTTGTCATTTCTGACTGGTTCTTTTTTATGATTTCAGTGTCCTTTTTGGTTCTTGCTATCTCTTTATTTAGGTGCTAATTATGTCCATCCATTGCTGCTCTAAGATCCTTGAGCATCCTAAAAATCATTGTTTTAAACTCTGCATCTGGTATTTTGGTTACTTCTATCTCATTCAGTTCTTTTTCTTGGGATTTCTCTTGTTGTCTCATTTTGGTTGCATTTCTCTGTCTGCCCATTTTGTCTCTGTATTAGGTAGTGCTGTCTGTCTTTAAAAGTTTTTGTTTGGTCTTTATGAAGAAGATGGGCTCAGTGGTACTTTCCTCCAGGCCACTTGTTTTCCTTGGTCTAGGAATGCATCTTGAAGGTACTATTTTCCCTCTTGTTGTATTTGAGTATTAGATGCAGTTGTTCCTTTCATGGGTATGTTTATCCCTTCAGGCTGGCTGACTGTAAGGGTCAACCTTGATTATTTGTATTACACACTGTGCAATGTCTGTCTTGTTGGGTGTGTTTATTCTCCACAGTCTGATAACTGTAAGACTCCACCTTTGGGTGTACTGCTTGTGTAGGTAGTTGAGTCTAGGGTTGGTGCTGTCTAACACCCACTGCTAGTACTGTTGGCTCAAGTTCTTCCTCGGTTGTTGTCAGCTGTTGTTTGTAACCTGCTGTTGGCTACCAGTATGCAGCTACTGCACTTTTCACTGTTTGTGTCTGCGTTTTCTGTGTTTGGGTACTGTGGAAGGGGCCAACCTTTGCATAAGGATCAGCTTCCTCCTGCTTAGAGATGACAACAGCTCCATAAAAGCCCCAAGCTCTGTAAGATTTGTCTCCACTTTTCAGCTGCTCCTCCTCCTCCTCTTGTAGCTGCCTGGTCTTCCCACAGAGTCTTCCGTAGTAAGACTGTAGTGTAGGCTCAGACTGGCTTCGCCCAACCAACCCCTTTACAGGTTGCATGCTTGGTGGGTTAGGGCAGTTGAGGTTGTGAATACAATGTTTGTGGGACCTTATACTTCAGAAGTCTCTTGGTCAGAAGCTCAGTACAGGGAATGTGGCCCTTACTACAGAGCTTGATCCCTCAGCCAATGCTGGATACTCAAATTTTATTTCTCTTCAACAAGGGGAGCAGAACATTCAGACCAAGTGTGGCCAACATTCCCCTCTGCAGAAGTTCTTTCAACTGTTGAGACCCTGGTCTCAGGGAGGAAGACTGAGAGATTCCTCTCCTGGAGCTGAGTGTGCCCCCCTAAAGGTGGCTAATCCCCTTGACCAGATCCAACAATAGACTCCAGGGACCCACACTTTAAGTGTCCATGCCCCAAGCCTTTCTCCCTTTCCCTTGTAGAATCTAGCCAAGCAGGACAGAATATCCAGCATCCAGGCCAGCTAACTGTGAAGCTCCACCCTATCCAATGCACATGAGCTGCTGTGCCAGTGCTGATCACAGAGAGTGGAACTCACCTCAGTTGGGCCATGTGAGAGGAAATTTTTGTTAGTATAGCACTCTAGCAAGGGTTGGTAGGTCCTGAACTGATGCTTCCTGCAGCTGGCCTCTGGATGCACCAGCCTTGGGCCTCCCAAGCAGGAACCCAGCACACACCAGAGGGAGATACTCCCTGTGACTAGCCCTCAGCAACCATTTTTGAACTACAAGCAATTCAGAGTTTGTGGCTGCTTCTGCTGGGCCAAGGTGTACATGGAAATACCAAGCTGCACTCCTAGGCTGTATTTTACCCACTCTGGTCCACTCAAATAGCAAGTTTCCCTGAGTCTCACTTCCTGCATCCTGTCTGCTGGCCACTTGATAGGCTTAGCCACTGAAAAAACCTCTGCTGGAGTCTAGAGCCTGCAGCAATTCAGTGATTAGGAAGGGTGGTGGGTGTGACTGCCCCTTGGCTCCAGGTGTCAATCTGTCCAGACTTTTTTCATAGATCTCTGTCAGGTGAGGCCCCAGGAGTCTGGTGGGTGTGGCCTCTGAGACCCAGAGGTGTGGTCTGCCCATGGACCGTTTCAACTGAGTCTTTTGTGAGCTGGAAGCACCAATCATAGACTTGGGAGAGTGTGTGTGTATGTGTGTGGGGGGGAGCTCCAGTCTCAGCACCAAAAGACTGAGTCACTGATTTGCCCCCTGCTTCCTGGCCTCTCAGAATGACCCATCACCATGAAGTGGTAGGATAGACTCCTGAGGGCGGAGCAATTGCTTTTCTCCAGGCTGATGCCTCTCGGAGGGGATGCTCCACCCAAGAAACATAGTGACTGCAGTACTGGAGAATGACTCAGCACAGGGGTCCTAGTGACAGTCCCCCACAGTGTCTCTCCCTGGGCCTCCAAGTTTATACTCTCCTCCTGTAACTCCAGTCCTCTCAGATCTCTCCTGCCAGAGCCCTGGGTAAGTGGCTGAGAATGAGGTGTTCGGCGCAGATCGACCCTTTAAAATGGAATCTGTGTCTGAGAGCTCTGTCTCTTTCTCTCAGACAGAAACCTGGCTCTTTTCTCAGCTAAATGCTGTCTGGGTGCATCTTCTAGGCTCTGGGGCTCTAGGCTGGGGCTTTGGGCCTGGGGCTGAGGACCCACACCTCTCAGGGCAACCCACCCCGCCGTTAGACTCCCTCCGGGCCACCACTCGCTCCTGGGAGCTGGTTAGCCCTTTCCGCATCTCTGCCCTTCCTAACAATCTTGATGTGGCTTCCTCAATGATCCTTCATTATATAGACGCTTCTTAGTTTAGTTCAAAGTTGGTTTTTCAAGATGATTGTTCTTAAATTAACTTGTAATCCAATTTGGTCCTGGGAGGTGGCAGTTGGAATGTCCACATACTCAGTCACCATCTTTCTAGAGTCATCTGAAGTTTGTTCTTAAGACTATTTGATGCTGACCAGAACCTCATTTTCCTGAGGGCTTAATAATTAAGAGAGTGAACCTGCAAGGGAGAGGGAGGTGAGTGAGTCATGATACTCCTAGCTGGACTAGGCCTGTATGAATCAAAAGGAAAAGGTAGACAAGGTTGGTATAAAGAATGAAGTTTTTGTATGGCTATAGAAATTTAGGCAACCACAATAGACTGGTAAAGATTGGGAATATTTTTCAATGGTAGGTGAGAAAACTTTTATTGTTCTCATAATATTACATATAGAACCTAATTTTGTAATATTGAAAGCCATATTTAATTCCTCCTACTTTAATATTTAACTATTGCTCAATATTTTTTAGATTTACTTATTTATTTTTTAATCACAGCTTATATTTTAAAACATTTTATTGAATTTATTGAGGTGACATTGGTTAATGAAATTATACAGGTTTCAGGTGCACAATTCTATCATAGGTCATCTATATATTGCACATGTACAGTATAGGGTACAGAGATGTATTGTAGAATTGGGCACCTGAAACCCAGATAATTGTGTAAACCCGTGTCACCCTAATAAATTCAGTTAAAAATTAACTCACTGATTGATGAGTCCAATTTATGTCTCCCTTTTTTGCTTTTATCTTACACATTCCCCAAAATAAAATACCAACTTATGTTCCTGTTGGAACTATGCTTATTTCTCAGTTACAACCATAGATGAGCTACAGTTAGAAGAGAAGAACAAAAATCTCTGAAAGCATTCTGTTAGAATCAGTTGGTTCTATGAAATTTACAATAAAGATTAATTGTATATTTTATCATTATTTACATATGACAAAATATGTAGAACATCCAGAAAAATATTTGCTACATAGATGTTCATTGTTGATGATACTTTTAAGTATGTTTGTGTAGTAGTGAAGGAGAAATTGAAAAGAGGAGTTGAATTTATCAGGGCAGGTGTTTAGAGTACGAGTGTTTCATGTTAGAGTTTGAAGAAATGGAATTACGAATTGAGATAGTCTAAGAGAATTCACTGATGTCCAATATTGCCTTCTTTGTTTAATTATTTTGCCCTTTATCTTTAGCTTAAATAGGCTGGCGTACCTCACTAGCATCACAGGGAGTTTTTCTAAACATATAGCTTCTTGAACTTCAGAGACAATTGACTAAATCAGAATCTCCAGGGATTAGAAATATATTCCTGATAGTTTTGGTGCAGCTGGTCTAGCTACACCTGAGGGCTGGGTTAGAAAAACACTAGAGCAGTGGTCAGCAAACTCATTAGTCAACAGAGCCAAATATCAACAGTACAATGATTGAAATTTCTTTGGAGAGCCAAAAATTTTAAACTTAAACTATATAGGTAGGTACATTCCTTAATGAGGTAGCACCTGCACGTGGTATTTGTGGAAGAGCCACACTCAAGGGGCCAAAGAGCCGCATGTGGCTCGTGAGCCACAGTTTGCCGACCAGGGTACTAGAGTGTGACTTGTGGTGCCGCAGTGGATAAAGTGCTACCCTGGAATGCTGAGGTCGCTGGTTCAAAACACCAGGCTTGCCTGGTCAAGGCACATAAAGGACTCAGCTATGAATTGATGCTTCTTGCTTCTCCACCCTTCTCTTCTTTTCTCTCTCTCTCTTCTCTCTAAAATTAATAAATAAAATCTTTGAAAAACACTAGAAAAAAGGAGGTGGGGCCTGAGTTCTTTATTTAAATTTGGCTTTTTCCTAGTTCTGTGAGCTTGTGAATGACCTTTCTGTGTTTTGCTAATCCCACTTCTAAAGTGGGAGCAATGATAAAATATGTAGTAATAAAGATGAGATGTATAAGACTCAAATGATATTCAGGTATTGTTAAAAGAGAAAAATATTTTATGATTCATGTGTCCCATAAAATTTTTATTATTTTAAAAATTTCGTCAGCATTTCTGACGCTATTTGAGTCATTATCTTATCTCCTTTTTTCACCAGAAATGAAATTTGTCATATACAAATATTTTTAGAACTTAATTTGTATTAATTCTATGACAAAAATTGCCACTTCCTACTGGACAAATAAGTAATTATACTTTTACCTTAAAATAATCTATAAACAAAGTTTTAGAAATAAAACACAAAGGTTAATTTCAAATTTGACTTAAGAATTTTAATCTCATATGGTTATTATGTACTGGGATTTGTAATCTTGAGTCCTATCTGTATACAAATGTGTTAAAGATATGTTCAACTCTAAATTGTATTAAGTCAGTTAGCCATCTGTTTTAGAGAAAGTTACCAAGTGCTTAAAATTAAACTTGACAAATATTTCATAAAAAGTGTGTGTGAAAAAAAAGTTGTGATTCAGATTGGCTTGGAGTAATTTATTCTTCTTGGCCACAAGATGGTGCTTTTGCACTCTGTATTTCCGTTGAGAGAAAATCTCTTAAAAATGGTTGACAAAAGACTTTAATTTTATAAGAATTATTAGAGTTCAAAACGCTTGTTATCATTTCCAAAAAACATTCCTCACTATACCCTTGTGTAAGAAATGCTAATATAAAGGTGTAAAGGAAGAACATTTTTTTTTTTAATCTATAGGGACAATACATTTTATCTGTTTTAAGCAGGGCTGTGACTCTGAGTATATTTGTTATTTCTGTTCATAACTGAAGAAAGTCCATCCCAGTAACCAACATCTGTATATTACTACATAATCCCTAACATATCATATACCCATTTATTAAGATGTCAAAATTGGAGCTTGTGAAATGCTAGCTTCAGTAAATGATTCGCTAAATGTGGTTGGGTTTAACGTGAAAAGGTAAAAAGAATACTTTAAAAATAAAAGTGCTATGCTCCATATTCAGAATGTCTTACTTTCTTTAGCTTGCATGCCATTGTTTTATTCTTCTTTTGCTTTTTTATCCTAAAAGGACTTCTGAGTTTGTACATATTGAGTTTATTCTTCCCACCTGACAATCGAGATATGGGCATTGGGGAGCCTGTAAATATCCTTCCTTCAACCTCTTAGCCAAAGAAAGAATTCTTTGTATACTATCGCTTGATCTTCCAACTGTTGCCCCAACAAGAAGAACTTTTCTGTGTGGTGGGTTTTTTTTTTGGTCAAACGCTCTGCTCATTTTTTTCTTTGTTTGCTTTTTTTTTTTAAATCTGCTAACCTCATTCAGACTTTACTGCCTTAAGAGGCTTTCACAAGAATCAAATATTTCATAGTTTTATTATATCTTGACTTTTAAAATATAAACCACTATAGCAAATTATGTTTAAAAAGAGAATCACCATCTACTTGCCTGGTAGGTCTATTGCAGACATTGTATCCCAGGCTTTCTGGTAAAGCTTTTAGGAAACTAGTTACCATTATAAAAACAATTAACCCAGTATTTTCACCCAGGAAAGACTGTATTTTTACCTAATTTCAAAGTTCAACTTCAAACCATTTTGAAGGTTCTGGCTCCCAAACCAGTCTGCCTGCTACTCCAAAGGCAGCAGCTAAGAACAAATGCTGTCTTGGGGAAGCACAGTCCTTTTTCCGTTCAAGTATCATTGTTTATTTAAATAACAATTGCACTTGCATATCTCAATTTTTTGCATATCTCAAGGTCTTTGAAGCCTTTGTGAGAATGGGGGCCTGGATTGCAGGGGAGTGAGGCAGAGGGAAGCAAAGGAGGAGGATGTGGGGTTACCTGACTCGCGTGGAGGCAGCAGGGAGACAACTACATAAAGGACTCAGCTCTATAAGTAGCTCCCTGTCTTAAGCAGCTACTTATAGTCTCCCAAAGTCTCCAGAACAATTTTGTTTGACCTTTTGTTAAAGACCACCTCTACAAAGCAACTGATTTTCCTGTTCCCAAGGGTGGAGGGTGGAGACAGGTGTTTCTGCTACTGTATATAAAAAATATAGCAAATCATGTGGTTCCTGTGTCCCACCAAGGAATCCTTAGTAATCTAAAGGTGGAAGAGACACAGTTATAGTCTGTGCTCAAGAATTACCCTACCTCCTTCTGATTAACACCATTTTGAGTGACATTATTTTTTAATTCTTTACTCCTAAGAGAAGACTGAACAATCAGAGGACTCCTCTCGGAGACAAGGGATGTTTTAGGCAGATATCAGTAAAGAAAATCTGACTTATGATCAGCATGCATTTCAGGTTAGTATTGCCTAAAGTGCATCAGTTACTTACTGTGACATGTCAGTGAGTGGGATTCTTTCATGCCTAGATGCTTAGTGGGACAAAAGAACTATTTGTCACATATTGCTGAGGTAAAAATTATTCAGATGACTTTTCTTTTCCAACTCTTCCATGCCCATTGTTTTGTCAAAATAGAAGAGAGAATATCTGCCATATTATAAAACGTATTTTTATAAATGACATTTATATTCTTGTCAGAAAGTGGACTGTACTCTTCTCATGAACATCTAAGGTGTCTTTTTAAAAAAGATTTTATTTATTGATTTTGGAGAGAAAATGTGGGGTGGGGGGTGTTGGGAGGAGCTGGAAGCGTCAAATTGTCGTAGTTGCTTTTCGTATGTGCCTTGACTGGGCAAACCTGGGGTTTTCAATTGGCGACCACAGCTTTCCAGGTCGAACCTTATCCACTGTGCCACCACAGGTCAGGCATGAGGCATTCTGATATGGGAATAAGACAGTGATTCTCAGTATAGTCTCACCCAGAGCTGCACCTGTGTTCAGTGAGGCTCTAGTGTGACTCTAAGCAAAAAAAGAGCACCTGACATAATTATATTTTTAATGTCTTTTTCTAATATCAAAGTCTGTGTCATAATTACATTTGCTTTTTTTTTCCTCAAGTTACTTCAAGTGGCCCACTTTATTGTTTGCAAAACTTAAGGATGTCTACCATTTGGGATTGCGTTTCTTGTCCAATTTAAAGCATGGAGGAGGAAACATTTCCACGTAGTCCTTCCCACCCATCTCTAAATTAGGTAAACTAACCAAATATCAGTCTTTTAGTCTCAATAGTTATCACCTGATCTAAGTTAACAGCATGAAGGAAGAAGACAATCGACACCTGAGAAATCTCTCTCTGTGCCAAGAATGGGGATAGATAATAAGAAGCTATCCTTGTGTTTTGAATCCACAGATGGGATTAAAATTGTGCTGAACAAGCAGGTCAGTATCTCTCTCTCTCTCTCTCTCTCTCTCTCTCTCTCTCTCTCTCTTTAGATTTCATTTATTCATTTTTAGAGAAAGAGGAGAGAGAGAAGTGGGAAGGAGCAGAAAGCATCAACTCCCACATGTGCCTTGAGCAGGCAAGCCCAGGGTTTTGAACTGGCGACCTCAGCATTCCAGGTCAATGCTTTTATCCTCTGCGCCATCACAGGTCAGGCCAAGTCAGTATCTTGAATCAGTCAAAACTTGTGCACATCCTTATGGTACCAGTATTCAATTGAAAAAGAGAAGCTGCCCGGGAATATGGGGCTGAGATTGGGAAGGTAGGATGAGGGATGCCTGTAGGTTGGAGAGAGTGACATTGATAGCTCATGACCAAACTGGGGCATCTTTCAAATGCTATGTAAAAATCTAGCCACTGTTAGCTTTTTACAATAAATTGTGACCATTGATACCAATTCAAATTGCATTTTCCCCCCCAACATCTGACTAAGTTTGTCAGAGGATAATTATTTACCGTTTTGATGAGTCCAGGAGGTCCGCTAATTAATTCTTCAATGGGATGCTTGCCATCCTTGTTGTTCCTTAACACTGCATAGCCAGGATTGGCATGGGGCCCACCATAATGATTATACACGTTGAACGTTTGGTGCCAAGTGCTATTTAATTCAGTTTCCCTGAGGTTAGCAAGGGGGGCTTCTGCTGTGCCATATATTTACAATTTTTAGAAGATTACCTGAAAATGTGGTTTTACATTAGACAGTTTAAAAAACTCTTGGCACAATAAATATTGGAAGATAATTAGGACTAGGTACAAACATATTACAAATCTGCAAATTACTATTAAATGCATTGGTTGTACTGCGAATTTGGTAACATATTTGATCTTTCCATCAGGTAACTTGATCACAGCACATCTCTGAAACATCTCTGATTCTTTCTAGACAGGACATAAGAAGTAAATGAAGTACAAAGTCATAACATCTTAAGTAATGAAGATAAGTAAGAATTTAAGTTAACATATTTTAAGCAAGTCTTTCTTAAAAGATGAGGCTGGGAATAATATAAATTATATCTGCCTACTAGCACAAAACTGATTAAAATATGTTTATTTGATAAAGGCTGTTGATTAGTTATGTTTTCATCTAATCTGTGATAGAAAACTCAGGCCTGTAGGTATATTACTCAGTTGCATTTTATATACACTGCCTTTTTAAAAATTCCAACTTATATTATTTGATGTTAAACGGCATTGGGGATGCAAGTTATGAGCAATATTTCACATAGGACAGAAACCCAATTAAGTTGACCTTGTCATTAAGAGAATCATGTGTTTCATTGCTGAATTTAAAGCTTTGATAATCATTTTAATGGTGCTTCAAAATGACCAGAAATCTCTAGCAATAGGGATTACCAATTCTCACATTTCCCCAGGCAAATAAAGGACAAGACAGGCCACCTAGCCATGTTCCAAAAGGTTTTTCCCCTTCTTTATCAGATAAGTATTTATGGCAGACAAGCTACCTCTAGGCTTTATTGATGATGATGACAGACTGAGAAGGAATGACAGCTGAAGGGGAGAGAAAAAACCCCAGGGCCAGCATGAACCATCTTCCGGGGGCATCAGTGTGTATCAGAAAAAGCCGCAAAGCATCCCAGGAGCATGGGGATCCAGAGATGAATGTGTGGGCTGGCACACGAACAACCATTCAGAGTTTTAAAAATTCCAGGAAGTTGAAGAAAGCTAAAGAACTCTTAGTTTCCACATCTGATACTTTCTAAAACTTGAGCCATATTTATAACTCAGATTGTTCTTGAGCATTATTATTCCTGTCCCTTTTTGGCATGCGTAGTTTTTTCATATTATACAGTAACATGAATATGGCTTAGGTTATATGAGGATTCATGCCATAGAATGCCAAGTCCTCTGTGTTACTGGAGAAAAAAACGCACCAGGTGTTAACCTCGGTTCAGCCACCTTATTTATTGATTTTTGCCTAAGAGAAGAATTCACAGCCAAGACTCAAATTATAAGAGAAAGTTTATTTAGAAAGTCACAGAGGTAGAAGTAAACGATAGAAGAATGGACTCAGGAAACAAATTACAGCAAAAGGAGGAGTTTGGGGGTGGGGGGTGAGAGAGAGAGAGAGAGAGAGAGGGTGAGAGAGAGAGTGAGAGAGAGATAGAGAGAGGTGTGCCCTGGGGAAAGAAAGGGGTGGAGAAATGCATGAGTGTGCTCTTCCTGCATGGAAAGTGCCCCACACAGGGTCCCCAGTCCCTTATATTTTATCAGGAGACCTTAGGGAAGAATCCCAATAGGAAAGTCATCTGCTTTTCAGGCGTGCCCCCTCCTGGTCACCACTGATTGGTCAGTGTGGCAGTGTTACTCCATCTGATTGTGCTGGTTCTCTGGAACTGAAACTGAAATATAGCTGAGACCTAGATATCATCTTTCAGGTGTTGATGTTTAAGGAAGTGGTCATGCATGGGCTCGTAGTTTCTCCCATTGTGAGGCTCCCGGGGCTCTCCGCCCTCCTGACCCTCTGCACCTGGCCCATGCTTCCTGCTCGGCTCCGCTCACACCTGTCTGTCTGCCTTCTACACTCTGCAGATGCTTTCTTCCTCTGCTATGTTCTCTTAGAGTCTAGGGTGACTGTCAAAGTACTTAGCTGACGTCCTCTCATATGTATACAAGATAGTTTACCTTCTTCAGCTCAGACTTGTCTGATCTACTCTCACTTCCTAGTCCACTAAGGCAGAACCTAGAATTTTCATTTTATTTCAACTCATGAATAAGTTAATATCATACTTGTGGCTTAATCAACATTTTCAAATTATTGCTATGATTTATTTCCTGAAAAAATTCTGCAATAGGAACAAGATGCAGTGCCTCTCAGTTCTCGATTTCCATGGTCCGTGTGTGGCGGAGAGTGTCGTGGAGATCTCACTGATGTGCCGTGTGGGTTTTGTTGTGCTCTCATTCCTAGGATCTATGCACTCTATTTAATATGTGTAATATCTTTATGCTTGGTTTCCCAATCCAAATCAAAATCAAGTTGACTTTCTTTTTGGAAACTTGTGGCTCTTTATCATAGCCTTCCTGAGAAAGGCAGGTCAACAGGTACTTGGGAGGGATGCACACACTTCTGCTATTCCTCTTTTCTCACCAAACACTTTCAAGTGTTTTATGCTTTTTGCAAAGAAACATCCTTCCCCCATATACTAACTTGCAAAGTCATCTCTGTTATCCACCCTAATATATGCTGTATTAAAATTACACTTTCCAGGCGTCAACAGTGAATGCAACAGCCATTATCTTCACCCAATGTGCTTCTTTACATTTAAATTTTTATCTGTGTGTTGAATGAACCCTTAAGCACCACATCGCAGAAGTGGTCTCCGAACTGATTTTTGTCATCAGCCCATCAGTAATGAATCTTTTGAGTATGAACTTACCCCACAAACTATGCATATCTATTTATTTAATAGATTATATGTATGTAGAACTATACTCTATATTTGATGTTATAGTATATTGTGTATTTAATAATAATATTGTAATAATATTAACATTGTATATTAAAAACTAGTATTTCATACAAACTAGTCTAATATAGTATAGAGTATGTACTATATTATAAAATAACATAGTTTACATTATATGATATATACTCAGAATGTAGAAAACAAGGAGCATAACATAAAAAAGTAAATATAAGTATAAATACAAAGATATTGTTTTCCCTCCAAACTTAATTGTCTGTTTTGTACAAAACCTTGGAGTTCATGTGTCACCTTTGCCAAATTCTTCCTTATTCTAACAAGGAACTTTGATTAAATTGTTAATATAACAAAAATATAATTTAAAATTATTTTCTACTATGTGACTTGCTGATATATTCTTTGACTTCACTTAGCAGTCCTTATGTTGGAAGTAATTTGCATTTCCTGATGGGCTACTTGTGAGGTAATGAACAGAATATGTTGAGTAGTAATGGGGAACTGGTTTGAGCTTAAAATTTTCCTCTGAATAGATTTAAAAGTAAATAATTTGCAAGTGGTTGATTGTGACTTCATAGAAAAAATATGGAGGTATGAGGACTGAAGCATCTTCCTAAAATTCATGGAGTCAGTGCCTAAGGCAAAGTTGGAACAGAAAATAGGTCCCCAGGCCTTAGTGTTCTGAAACAGTACATTTGATACTTTTGATACTTATAATTTCTACAGTTAAAGAATATACTTACATCCCTGTGCACTTAATGACTTAATGCAGACATTTTTTAATAATATGGTCAGGTCATTATCAGTTAAAGTCATTAATTATTATTTTTTATGTAAATCATATGTCCAAAAGTCTTGTCACTCAGATAAACTTTTTTTTTTTTTTTTTTTTACAGAGATAGAGAGTCAGAGAAAGGGATAGACAGGGATGAAGAAAGATGAGAAGCATCAATCATCAGTTTTTCATTGCGATACCTTAGTTGTTCATGGATTGCTTTCTCACATGTGCCTTGACCATGGGCCTTCGGCAGACCAAGTAACCTCTTGCTCAAGCCAGTGACCTTGGGCTCAAGCTGGTGAGCTTTGCTCAAACCAGATGAGCCGGCGCTCAAGCTGGCAACCTTGGGGTCTCGAACCTGGGTCCTCAGCATTCCAGTCCAATGCTCTATCCACTGCACCACCACCTGGTCAGGCCAGATAATCTTTTACAAAACAAAATATAGTCAGGAATGGGACTGTATATTTGTTTCTCCAGTTGGCATTTTAAAATATTTTAATTGATACAAAACATTGACTAGCATGTAATTTTAGGATGATTAACAATCTCTCTTTTAATATTACCTTAAGCACATATTCATTGCTTTCCATGCCAAAATATAATTTCAAAAGTCTTTTCTTTTTAACCTGTACAAATGTGTTTAAAAAACATTTGTCTTTAATTAAAAAAATAATACTGTTGAGAATTTGATGAAAACTATTGGATTTCTTCCTTGAAAAATGTACATATTCACCAAATGATAGTAGGTTAAGACCTCTGTTCTGGTACAATTACAGCTTTAAAAATTTTCTTTTGCATGCCTCAGTTCATAGGAAAATTATTATTATTTTTTAATTTTATTTTTATTTTTCTGTATTTTTCTGAAGCTGGAAACGGGGAGGCAGTCAGACAGACTCCCACATGCGCCCCACCAGGATCCACCCGGCACGCCTACCAGGGGGCAATGCTCTGCCCATCCAGGGCATCACTCTGTTGTGACCAGAGCCACTCTAGCGCCCAGGCCATCTTTTGCTCCAATGGAGCCTTGGCTGCGGGAGGGGAAGAGAGAGACAGAGAGGAAGGAGAGGGGGAGGAGTGGAGAAGCAGATGGGCGCCCCTCCTGTATGCCCTGGCCAGGAATCAAACCCGGGACTTCCGCACGCCAGGCCGACGCTCTAGGAAAATTATTTTTTAATAAAGTTATATACAAAGTGAAATTTACTATTTTTAAGAACTTTATATATGGGTGTCGATGTGTCTCTGTGATATCAGCTTAGAAGAACAGGATAAGGACATCGTCAAAAGGGAAACAAAATAAGGGGCTATTTCCCCCAAATATGATTGACATTTTCAACCTTTGGGGATGGTTGAGTCAGTGACAATAGCAAGAGAATTCCTAAAAACGTGGGTTTGATTTCAGAATTTGTTTCAGACAGTGTTGCTGAGCATTGTAAACAAGCAGTATTTGGCAAATACTCCAGTATCTAGTGGTGGGAGAAATTGCAATGGGTTGAAGTAGGCAGAGGAGATACTCAGGATACAAGTGGGAATGAAGATGGGCTTGAAAGTTGTTTTTCTTTTTTTTTCACAAATAGAGAGAAATAGTAAGGATATTTTGTATTAGAAAACAAAACAAAACACAACACAACACATGGTAATATGTAAAAGTCTCAATTATAAGGCTCAGGCATTGCTGGTGTTCTGTTGAGAGCATTTGCCATGATGGTAAAAAGATAGGGGTTAACCAATGTCACCCCAATAAATTCAATTAAAAAACGATAGGTGGATTTCGTGATTTTGGGGTTGAGGCCAGAAATAGGGGATGTGAGAATGGGAGCCAAGAATTAGTACAAATGGGAAAGAAGAAGGGAAGTCTTGTATGAATCAGAAACTAGATAAAGCCAATGAACTGAAAAGAATTCTATTTGCAAACCACTCTGAAAGCTGGTCTAGAAAAACTAGGGCTTCCTACTTGGTCTGATTGAGCTTAAAGAAATTGTCCTCACTTATTATTAAATATATCAACCCTGACAGAGATTGTAGCATTTACCAGGGCACACAGAATTTAGATTTTATTGAATGATAAATACTTGAGAATTATATTACCTTGAGTCTTTACTGGAAATTACTCCAATGTTTTCCTGATTTTATTGAGTCCCTTCTATCAAATTATTATATATTATTTTGCCACATGCTGAGAACTATTTGTAGACAGTAAGTGCTTTTAAACAGTTTCCTGCCCCAGAGTCTTAACATATGTGTTTTCTCTGTACTCTGCTTTTCTATGATATTTTTATGGCCCTTCCCTCATCTTAGGTTTTTGCTTAAATGACATACTTTTTGTGAGTCACCTCTTACCGTCTCATTTAAAACTATGCTCCTCCTCTAAGATTCCTTATCCCTTTGCCTTGCTTTAGTTTTCTCATTATCTATTCTAATGCAACATTAACAATATCCTTCTAATTTTTTATATTTACTTTCTGTCTCCTCCCAATATAATATAATCTCTATGATGGGATGGAAGAGCATGTGTTTCTTGCTCACTGCTGCTATATCTCAAGTGTCTACAACAAGGCACATACGAGGCACTTGATAAATATTTATTAAATGAATAAAAAATGAATAATGGAAAATAGGTTATTTCATTTATATACCCAACAAATGATTATGCAATACCTTTATTATTATTATTATTATTTAAACTTTATTTATTTTAGAGAGGGTAGAAAGAGAGATAGAGATAGAGAAGGGGAGAGGAGCAGGAAGCATCAACTCCCATATGTGCCTTGACCAGGCAAGACCAGGGTTTTGAACCAGTGACCTCAGCATTCCAGGTTGATGCTTTATCCGCTGTATCACTACAGGTCAGGCTATGCAGTACCTTTTATGTGAAGATCACCATAGTGGTAACTTGGATTGAGATAGTGAAATCTTGTATGGTCTCTGTTCTGAAGGACCTTATAGTAAATATCCAGAAAGACAAGCCTATAAGTAAATAAATATAACATAATGATATAAATACCATCAAGTACTGAGATCACAGAGAGGGAGTTGTTATCTCTTCCTGGGGTAGTCAGAGGTCGCTGAGCGGTTGAACTTTTAGCTGTATTCTTAAGGATGAGAAGAAATTCACTAGGGAGAGAAGGGAGGACAGGTCATTTTGGGTGCAAGAACATGTGGTTATAGTCCAAGAGGCTGCTATTGGGAAAATATTTTCAGACATGTGAATACTTATAGAGAAAAAAGGATGACTGTCAGTCCTTTTGTACTTAGTACCTCTGAAGATGATCTTTGCCTAGTAGTATGGACTGTGAGGTACAATATTTCTATCCTGGTGGTCTTCTTTGCCTCTTAGCCAGTGTTATGCTTTTGCTAAAAAAGAGCCACCTCATTCTCTGATTGTTTTATGCCAAGTTGGTGTGTTGCCTGTGATTGTTTCCCAGCATCCCACAGCTTGACGTTTGCTTTAGTGTATCCTTATGGTGTTTCTTATGCCTGCCCTGCTTGCAGGCTACATATGTTGCACCATTTTACACTTGGAGACCTTCCAAAATGTGTGAAAGAGAATGAGACCAAAGTGGTTGCCTTTAACCAGAAGTGGTTAGACAGGCAAAGAATCCTGAATTCCCAGAATCAAAGAGTTGAAACAAACTTGAAGTCTCCTAGCTAATTTTCTGGACTCTTGGCAGGATTGCAGAAAAGCCAGTGCAGGAATACAGTATTACTAACATTTGCTCCTGTGTGACAAAAATATACTAATTCTAAGTTACAATTGCCTATTACAAATTGAACATCAAAAGCACAACCTTTACAGCTTTGGATAATACAAGTTTCCGGTTTTGGTAATGTATTTATTCATGCAAATGACAGGTACTATGATGTTAAAAAATGAAATAGGTTTAATAACGGCCTTCCATTTCCTGGCAGAAGTAACTAAACTATTAAGAAATTAAACAACTTTTGCTCTTTTGTAAAACGGAAGGAATTTATCTTTAAGAGTCTGTTACTGAAATGGAAGTTTTTATCTCCACATTGAGACTGACCTTTTAGAGTGATGCAAATAGTTGGTACTGGTTAGAAGACAACTTTATATAAAGTAATCACATGCAGCTCTTTAATTGGGCCCTTACAATAGTTTATACTCTTAAGTATAAAGACTATAGTAGTGAGAAAAAAAGAAATTATTAGAGATTTATCAAGATAGGGATCATTCAACAAATATGGAAGGTATTATAACATACCGTGAAAATACAAGTCATGACCTATCTCCTTAGAGGGTTCTCATGCTAATTGAGGAGATTACATATACACACCAGAAAATAGTGCATGTTACAGGCTGAATATTCTGATTGTGAATGCAATGACAGTGTTGCTGAGCATTGTAAACAAGCAGTATTTGGCAAATACTCCAGTATCTAGTGGTGGGAGAAATTGCAATGGGTTGAAGTAGGCAGAGGAGATACTCAGGATACAAGTGGGAATGAAGATGGGCTTGAAAGTTGTTTTTCTTTTTTTTTCACAAATAGAGAGAAATAGTAAGGATATTTTGTATTAGAAAACAAAACAAAACACAACACAACACATGGTAATATGTAAAATGTTCAAGAACAGAGCATATACAGCCAAATTGAAAGATTAGGGTTGGAGGTTTTGGTAGAGGCCAGGATATATCTGGAGTCTACTGAATGCCAAAATGACAATATGGGTTTTATTCTTTTGGAAAAGCAGAGCTGCAGAAACCTGATCTGAGGAGAATCAAGATAAGAGGAATGCTTTAAAGAAGAAAATGAATCTTAGTCCTTCAAATATTAACAAAGCACAAGACTAAAGAAATGGTCAAGAATGTACATTAGGGTCACCTAACCTGGTCAGAGCAGTGGTAAAGAATGATAGTTTTGGAGTAAATCCTAGTTGAACTTGAATTCTGGCAATACCACTTACTACCTGTGACCTTGGATAAATTAGTTAACTGTTTAGTGCTTCCTTTTCCTTATGAGTAAATTATGGAGATTGACAGATTACCTCATGACTTTGTAGATCAGTGGTAGTCAACCTGGTTCCTACTGCCCACTAGTGGGTATTCCAGCTTTCATGGTGGGCAGTAGCAGAGCAACCAAAGTATAAATAAAAGATAGATTTAACTATAGTAGGTTGTTTTATAAAGATTTATTCTGCCAAACTTAGCGAAAATCCGACATAAAGTACTTGGTAAGTAATTGTTATTATATGCTTTAACTTGCTGTAACTCGGCTTCATAAATTTTATAAAGTTACTTTCCTACTTTATAAATCACCATTACTGTGGAACCAGTGGGCGGTTAGAAAATTTTACTACTAACAGAGATACAAAAGTGGGTGGTAGGTATAAAAAGGTTGACTACGCCTGACCTGTGTGGTGGTGCAGTGGATAAAGTGTCGACCTGGAAATGCTGAGGTCACCAGTTCAAAACCCTGGGCTTGCCTGGTCAAGGCACATATGGGAGTTGATGCTTCCAGCTCCTCCCCACCTTCTCTCTCTCTGTCTCTTCTTTCTCTCTCTCTCTCTGTCTCTCCCTCTCCTCTCTAAAATGAATAAATAAATAAATAAAGGTTGACTACCCCTGTTATAGATAAACAGATATGCATAAGGCTTTTTATATCACTGCACAGAGTTTAATGAAAGTTAGTTTATTTTACACCTGACCAGGTGGTGATGCAGTGGCTGGGGCATTGGCCTGGGATGTTGAGGACCCAGGTTTGAAACCCTGAGGTTGACATCTTGAGTGTGGGCCCATCCAGCTCCAGCACGGGGTCGCTGGCTTGAGCATGGAATTATAGATATGACCCCATGGTCACTGGCTTGAGCCCAAGGTTGCTGGCTTGAGCAAGGGGTTACTGGCTCAGCTGGAGCCCTCCCACCGAGGCATCTCTCTCTCTCACTAAATAAAGGAAGTTAGCTTATTTTAGAGAACAGTGCTAAATAGCTCCCATGAAAAAAATTCTTTATCAGATTTCTATATATCTCTACAATGAAAACAGTGATGACGCCTACATTGCAGGGGTATAGTCAAGGTCAAATAAAATAATCCTTGTAAAGTTGTCTGGCACAGAGCAAGCAATAGCCATTATTATTTGGCCTCATATCTTTAAGTTCAGATGAATTTATTTAGTAAAACTATTTGGTATAAGTTCCTGTGGTCTCTGGACTCAGAAATCAGACTCAGATGAAAAACCTTACTTGGGTTTCCTGTAAAATGACGAAGACACTAAGACACGAAAGAAAAGCCTTTGTTTGGGGAAACTTGATACTCTTCTGATATTGCCAAAACAAACTCTTTTGGACAAATAAAATTTGATTTGGAAATTTTAAAATAAAAATTGCAAACCAAACAGGATGTTGCTTGGTTAGGGAGGAATTGATTCACTGGATTGATGTAACGAGAGAGCTCTATTTGTGTAAGACTTAATTGCTAAGTTTTTGCTTCATACTTGGTCCTGCTGCTGCTGCCCAGTTGTGGTCTATTCCAGGTGGAAAATGAGAAGCTGGGGTAGGAAAGCACACAAATTTTCTGTGTGTGTGTGCACGTGTGTGCTTGCATGCACGCACACACACATATATTCAGTGCCTTTGCTGGCTATCAACTTTTCTTGCAACTTTGTGCTTCCTTCCAAATGATTTTTATATTTTAGTGTGTTTTTTGGCAGAGAAGAGATTTCCTCACTTTAAATAAAAGGTATTGAGACCCAAGCACTAAGTAGAAACTGTCTGAAAGTAAAAGGGATACTGTTCAAGATCTCTCTTTTTCCTTTTCCTTTTCCTGTAAAAGAGAACTTAGAGAGTGGCATGTGGCTAGAGGAGTTGCAGCCACATGATGGAGGACGAGAGAGCTGTCACCTGCTTTGCTACGCAGGGTGCCCAGCTTAACCCATCTTTCTTTGGCAACTGTGCCCTAGTGAGAAAAGCTAACAGTCCATATGTTGAGTAGGCACCATGCCATTTTGACAGGCGTGAGTGTCGGCAAAAAAGGGACCATGTATGAGCATCAAATGTGTTTGTTGTGGGAAGGATTCTAGGCCAGGAATATTAAAATAACTGTCTGTCCTTAGCTCTCGCACATATGGTTAAGGAGATATGCTATGATGACTCACATTAACGTTGGAAAAAATATATATAGAATACACAACCATGCTAAGTTAAGTTTCTGGTGTTGATAAATTGAGTTTGGAATCTTCACAAAGAAAGGTTGTAGGGAGGCAAGCATAGCAATAGTAGAGTCTTTTCTATCTATCAGATATAATTGACTAAAGACTAAATTCACATTAACTTTTAGTTATGCTGAATTGATGAACAGACCAAAGAATCCTGTTAAAATTTTGCTGAGATGTCCTCAGGTATTTTCTAACACTATCTGAAAAATGATGAGGTAAAATAGATTCCTTTAATATTTCAATTACAAAGAAATTTAATTAATTTTACCAATGTTAGTCCAACTGTCCTCTTGCTACAGGGACCATTTGTTTTAAAATGAAAACTTGACTGGGGTTGGTGAAAACACACCATGGTGTACAGAGATGTACAGAAAAATTGGGCACCTGAAACCTGTATAATTATGTTAACCAGTGTCACTCCAATAAAATTCAATAAAAAATCATTAAAGACTTAAATGACATTGTCCTGACATTAGCTGTGATTAAGTGAAGGGAATTAGTATATAATCATTTTATCTATCCTTTGCTTTCTAAATAAATTGTACCCCTTCCTATGTGAAAGAAAGGAATTATTGAGCTATTGCTGTGTATATTATAGCCATTTGTATAAATATTTGTGTGTTTGTTGACTATACAAATGTTAAGGCATGGGAATGCTTCAGTTGACAATTGTGTTCCTTCATAGTTTCCACAAGGCTTGCTTAACTCCACGGAAAGACAGAATTATATGGTACAAAGGATATAGAACTTAGAGTCTAAAAAGACATGTAAGATTTAATAGTTGTCCATGTGATGTTTAAACTTGTACTTACATACAACTTCCCTCTCCAAATCTACACAAGCTTACCATTTACTTTGACGCCAAGGGAGGCACATCTAGTTTTTCTCTAGCTTCAGTAATTTGGCCTCCTAGGGAAATGCCCTGGTAACATTCTAAATATATATTAGGGGGGCATCTCATTAAGGAATGTGTTTCTTCCTAAGAACATATTTCTCAAAGATGAAAAACATCTTTGCACATACTATATAATTCTCTTATATATTATGTTTATTGTTTATTAACTGCTCTCCCTGATTAAAATGTAATCCACAGGGAAGGACATCTTATTATTATTATTATGACTATGGCCCAAGCACCTAGCTAGATCAATGTGTGGCACATAGTGCTAACTCAATAAATATTTTGTGGAATGAATGAATCAATAAGCAAGACTTTTCTATAGTGATGGCTAAAAGACAGATGCCTGGGAACCATTCACTGTTAGTGCCAAGGGCAGTAACTACCCTGATGTCCACCAGCTCCCTTCATTCTCAATCACTTTTAATATGGCCAATTTAATCACACTTGTGTAAAGTGTGACTAAAAGTGTATTTAGAAAACCTTAATATTGATATTGCTCTGTAACATACACACAAAGTTAAAAAGAGTGTGCTTGCTTTGCAAACATAGCCTCGTGGCAAAGCTCCCAGCTTCCTCTTCCAACCAGATGGCCTTCCCTAAGCCCTACCCTTCATGGAATTTTGGAGATGAAGCTGGCCCTACCCCAGATCCAAATCAGGGTATCCGGAGGGGGACCAGGAATTAGCATTTTTACAAGCTGCCTAGGTGAGTCTTATGAAATACTAAGGTCTGGAAACACAGCCCCGGAGCTTCCTTTTCTTCCATGGTTTCTGTACTTCTGTTCTCATCCATAGCTCTTATGACACTCCCTCATTTCCCAGTGGTAGCCACAAATCCCAGTTTTATGCCTGCCTGAAGTTTAGTAAAGACTAATTTCATTATCCCGAACATGACATCTAGAGAATGAAGGACCAATTACCTCACAAGCTTGGACTGGTGAAAAATAAGGAATTGGTTGTTACTTTGCAGACTGTCAGTGAAAGCAAAACAAAGCTTAAATTGCACAGCGCCTGCCTTTTTAAAACATTTCTTTCTGGGATACACATAGGCAGAGTCTCCACAGGAATGTACCTACTGCAAATTGGGGAAAAGTGCTTCCCTGAGTCGACAGATTCCAAAGAGGTGTCCCCCTCTGTGTATACCAATTACAAAAAGTTGTCCATGTTGCAGGTTGACTCAAACTGGCTGGGAGGGGCCATGCCTCGGTTTTCTACTGCTCTGTGTCCTTCTTGGCTGATGCCTTCTGTAGGGTGCAATGGCATAATGGCTCAATTGTATGGCTTGGAGTTCCTGAAAACGAGGGTAAAAAACTGGTCTTTGTTGATGGGGCAACAGTGACAGAAAGGAATAAATTCTTAGGGGTTCGCCAATGGTTGGTTGGGTCTACAGCTGGATCCTTATCTTTGCTATATGGGAAGCATTCTTGTAACAAGTACCCTTTGATGAAAGTAATAAATCTCCTCTTTCTCAAATGACAGGGAATTGTAATTATTACTCTTACTTTTGAAAAGTCCATAAAGAAGAAAGTTCATTTACGTGATGCTGAGGTGAGGCACAAACTCTCATAGTGGGGACAGAATGAATCCTTGGCAGCTGGACAAGAGATTAGAGAGAAAATACTTCCTTTTGAATAGTCATTAGAGAACCAGAACATGCAGATCTCTACCTCTGCTACACACTGACTATATGATTGGGACAAGTTATGCCACTAATTTAAAACTAACATCTATTTCTTGGGAATAATTTATTTAGCACTTGATTGAAAAGTGGCAATGTTAGTGATTATTTTAGAAGGGTAGATGTTATCATGGTAGGGACTTTGATAAGTTTTTAATGTATATATTTTCATTTCAAAGAAACAAATGTAAATCTTTAGGATCCAAATATTTGTGTCTCTCTTTTTTCTGAAATGACTGCCTTTCTGAGGGACTACTCTAAAATATTTTGTAGGATCCTCACAATGTAGTAAATGTGGTTAAATTAGAGGCTATCACGCAGTAAAGATAATTCTAATTCCTGCAAATCTAGCATCAAAATGATGGGAAGATTAAGGGATTTTTTTTTTAACTTACTAATAAGATGTAAGAATCTCAATAGGTCAAAAGCAGGTATGTTGTCCTGGATGAATAGCTTGGTTAGTTAAAGCATTGTCCTGGGGCACAGAGGTTGTTGGTTTGATTCCTGGTTAGGGCACATATAGGAAAGATCAATGTTCCTCTCTCTTTCCCTCTTCCTCTATCTCTAAAATGATTTAATAATAAAAAATTAGTAAACAAAGAGGTATATTAAAAAAAGGGAAAAAATTCAAGTATTTCTTAAAATAAAGAATCTGATTGGATGGGACTATTTGTGAATCTGAAAGTTTGGAGCTCATTAGTGTAGATTAGAATCATCTGTTATTTCCTCGAAACCCTCATTCTTAGGGTTTAGCCCTGGGGATTCTGACTCAAAAGATTAAAGGTAGGGTCCCAGAATCTGAATTTTAATAAGTACCTGCTATAGGCGTGCTGAAAATCACACTTTGAGAAACACTGAGGGAGTTGATCTCAAAAGTCAATCTGTACTTTTCTTGAGTCATTTATTTACATTGAAAGTATTTTCTTGAATCCTTGTCAGGAATATGAGCAAAGGAATTTTCTTAATGACTCACATAATTGTAGAAAAGAAAAGTTTTGTAAAATCTGCTCTGGATTTCTTCTATGCTTTTAAATTTGAGGAAAAAAATTTTGATGTTTAAATAACCATTCAGTATCTAGGGTGCTATAACTGTTTGAAAGTGGCCCTGTTATGCCAAGAACCATTGGAAGCTTTTGAAAAATTTATACAGAGAGTAGAAATATGTTATATTTACATGGAAACACTGCTGAAGTTTCATCTAAAGAAAAAACAATATAGCTTTGAGACTTCCACTTAGATAATGTAAACTACTGTGTCATAACCTTGGCTGCAATTAAAATAAATCCAGAAACTGTAATCAATGACATATCTAAGCCCCAACCCAAACTAATAAAACATGAATTTGTGGGGATGGGGAAGAGATACAGATATTCTTTAAAAGCCACACAGATAATTCTGTTCTACTAAACTTAAGAATCATTTATTAAACTAAAGTGTACTGATTAATAGAATTTTTAGTTTAATATGTCTTGTCTTCATTTTGCATATGATTAAGAAAATTTATTTGGTTTCTGATCTCAATTGAATGGGAGAGAGCTAGCATTAATTACATTGACAAATATTTGCAGATGTGCTCTCTGACCTCGTGGAACTTAGTAATTAACAGAAATAAATATTTATGTCCTCCAAGATGAGAACAGATCAGCTCCAATTCTCATGGTTCCATTCACTGGCTAACTTTGAAAGTTGGTAGCCTAGGCTGGTTAGGTTCCTTTTAGATGTTATGACTACATTTGTTCACAAGAAAAGTAGTGGTAACTGGGCTGTAGGCATCGAATCGGAACTTGTTGATTTCCCATAGGCAGAGTTAAAAGAATGAAAAAATATATTGGATAATTTAAAGTTTTACAAATATTTATTAATCATGTATGGAAAAACTATAGTTTATTAGGTAGAATGATTTTCACTATAGGTAACAAAATCCCATGAAAGTAATATGACGATTTATTATCACACAAACCAGAAAACAAGATGTTCAGTGACTTTGAAGTAATTCAATAATTTCATGAAAAATTTCAGGTTTTTTTCTGGCATCCTGTGCTGTCTTAAGTATCGACTTTACCCTGAGTCTGGTTTTCCTTGTGGTTGCAAGGGAAAGTTGGTTTCCTGTGTCAATACACCCTATGGGCCTGGTTCCCAGCCAGCAGGAGCCAACGAGACCCATCTTTTACAACAGGCAAAGGATGCAGGTCTTTCCCTTTAGGCTAATTGAGCCAACTTAGGTCATGTGCCTACCTCTAAATCAGCAGGAAACACAAGAAGAGAGTCATTTGTGGACGAACCAGGATCCATCTCTGAGCTAGGAATGAACTCATCTTCCTTTTCATGATAGGAGGAAGTGTGTAGCTGGACAAAATTTAGTTTCTGATAGAAAAAAGAAAGGAAGTGGGAGCTGGCTAGTCTACCCAAAGTTTTTAGAATGATAAATAATGTGGATTTAAATGAAAATCATATTTTTATCTGCCTTCAATAAAAACATATATATTTTGCAGGCTCCTGTGCCTTTTCTAAATAAAACCAGTTATGTATCAGTACAGATTACTCATATAAAGAATGATTAGATTTACATCAAGGCAAGATATTTAAAGTTACTTAGTGCACAAGAAGATGACCAGAGGTTATCATTCACTGTTCAGAGTAAATCCAAATTTTTCTTCCAAGTTTAATAAAGGAACCTTTACACCGAAATGCTTCGGGTGGTCTTTTGCAGTCAGAAAAGAGTGCTTCTCCTCTTTCTTAAAATGTCTTTCCCAGTTCTAAGAACTTTATATCATATCTTGGAACAAATTCAAAGATTAATTTGAATACACCATACTGTTTAATTTAGTGTAATGTGAAAGACTTCAGATAGCAGAGGCAGGCAGCCTTGTTTAAACCCTGCCCTGCCTCCACACATCCCTTTGTTCCTTGTGTGATCTTGAGTATGTTAATCAGCCATAACAGGCTTGTTTCTTACATACAGGGTGAAGTTAAAAATAGACTCTACTTCACAGGATTGTTTAAAAGTATTAAAACTAAAATCGCACCTGCTATTTGGTAAGGGCTCAACAAATATTAGCTAATATTAATTTTCTAAATAATCTCTATAACTTTATTATAAAAATGATCATCAAAATTGTACTAATATGAATAGTCAGCACTTATTAATATCTTAATATGTACTAAGAACTATGTAATTATGTAAATTATGTAAACTGCACATTATCTTCCAATAACAACTGCATGAAGTGAATATTATTATCACCATTTTACAAACTGTCGTTTACAGGGTTCCTGTGTTCCGCCAGCTACTGATGGTTGAGCCAGGATTTTAGCTCACAGCCATCTATCATGAAAGGCCTCTATTCTTTCTCTGTTTCATAAAGTAAAATTATTTTCTCACCATTTATAGACTTGTGACAGAGTTTTACTGGACTTTTAAAGAATCTGAGCTTCATTTAATTTTTCTCCAAGATATTTAAAATGCATTCAAATGAAATAATTGGAAGTAAAGCTATAGGTCAAAGGCTGCAAACTCGGCAGTCCAGGCCAAATCTGGCCTACAGGTGTGTATGTTTGGCTTCTATCACATTCACATTTTTTAAAAATTTGTTGCCAACCTTTAAAACTGGAAGATCTCATGTAACAATAAAGATTTCTGGCTTCTATTCAAGGTCTGGAAGTTCTGGCAGCTCTGGTTCCATGTGCTCATCCACAAACCATTGCCTGCATGTAAGTGGGGGCAGCCTCCTTTGAGAATGGCTGTATAGGCTAGTTTGACCATTCCCACTTGTCCACTCACTTACTGTAGTTACCACATTCTCCCTGGAGTCATTTGAATTTGTGATTTCTCTGTAGGTGTAAAAGTGATTTTTTACTATGGTATATTTTCCTTGGAGGAAAATAATCGAATGATATTGATATCAGCAGAAGTCCATTTCCCCATTTTGATATCAGAGCTGATGTGCCGTTCCGAAATTTGAGTCTCAAGAGAGATCTTCAGAAGAGGATACTGTCATGCCCTCTGCTTGCCTAATAAAGGACTTTCTGATTCTGGACTGTCAAGGATAAACAACAAGCCTTAGAAGCAGGTCCCTAAACCAGCATGTTTCATTGATGTCACCTCAGGTTTTCAAGCCATTAGGTCCTTGATTCAGCTAGTATTTAAGATCTTATCACATGAATCCTTCATAGAGAGAAGGAAAGAGCGTGCGAGATGTCTTCCTCTAGGGCAGGCATATGGATGCGATGTGGTATTGGAGGGTGTCCAAAACTCAGATTTCCGGAGAGTTTGGCAAGAATGTGGAGAGAGGGATTAAGAAGTAGGAGGTTCTTTTAAAGCTTAAAGTATCTGTGCCAGTGGAACAAAAACAATATTACTTTTATACTTTCGGTTCCTAAAGTAAGACATTCTGTCGTTATTTATTTTAGAAACATAGGTGTGCCTCCTTTTAGGGAAATTAAAAATGCAAAAAAAAAAAAAAAAGAAACCACATTTACAGAGAGAGAGATTGTAGATTTATGTCACAGAATACTGTCCTTTATGGAGTAATTTTTTTTCTACAGACTTTTAATTTTTTTATTTTAGTGTTTTTAGTAATAAGCTTCCCTGGAACATTTATGTCATGGCTGTGGTTACAGAAATTATAAGCAGATGAGAAAATGAGGACTGAGAAGTTGCCAAGTCTTCAGTCTTCCTGGGTTTACAAGATCAAACACTGTGCCATCGTCTTCACCCTTCAGTTCCACTCGCTGCCAGGAGACCATACTTTCAAAAATAGGTTCAAAACTACAGATCTTTAGTTAAGAATCTTAATACATGCTCACACGAAACTCAGTATGCATCCATGGAGCAAAGATCTTTTACTTACAAGCAAAGGAAGAAGATACTTGAGGATTATTAGTAGTCACATTTTGGCATCTTTATTCACTGAATTGTTGGGAAGTCATTCAAATGAATAGCAGATGTGGAAAGGAAAATAACAATAAAGCTTCTGTCAATGGGAAAATCCACAGGATCTTTCAAACATTTTCCAGGAGACTGAACTTTCCTACACTCTTTGTTGTTTTAAAAAGTTCTCACTTGTTTGGCTACTTAGGCGTAATGAGACAAGTGACGTTCATGCCAGTGCACGAGTGTTCTTTTGAATCCAGAGTGTAAAGCAAAAAGGAAAATTTCACATGGAATAGTATCTCGTTTTCTATCTAGTGCCGAAGCATCTTCTATAAAGAGCAACTCTGAAGGGAAAAAATACCTTTCAGAATTACCTGCCTTCATAATATAACTTATTTAATTGTTTCAGAAGTTTGAAGAAATGCAGATGTATGTAAACCCTTAATCAAAGTATGGTTTAACCTAACACAAAAGTTGTTTGCAGTATTTATTCAAATATTTAAAAATAATTTTAAAAATTAGTTTTAGAAACTTATTTGGTAAAAGGGGCGGGGCTTATGAGTACGAATTCTCTCGGAGATGGCCACCTACGGTGATCGGTGATCGCTCACTCCGGAGGTGCAGGAGGTAACTACCTCTCCGCGTACCCCCAGCAGCAGTCATTTCCACAGCCGTATTTAAACAGCTGCATTATGTTTGGCAAAGATCCAACCAGGACAGTCGACAATTTAGTACATCTAAATTTTACTTTTTGATTCAGCACCTGGACTCTAGGACAGAAGCTCTCCAGCAAAACCAGCAGCGTTCCAGGAAGGGGTTTGCATTCCTATTTATTCACTGGGCTGAAAGTGAAAAATTTACAATAAAGAAATCGAGTAACTGTAAATAACTAATTTCATCAGCAAATGATAAATATGATATTTCAAAATTTCAGCCAAGGTAAATGTTGTAAATAAATGGTATTTAAAATTTTAATTTATTGCTAAATAAAAATAGCCTCTGGATTAGCACAGATAACCTCTGTTAGATGCGTTATTATGCAGATATAATTGCATAAACTGTGCACTAAAGGATGTATTTTTTATTTGTTTTATGTGCCGTCAGTGGCCCCAGTTTATCCAGCCACGCTGTCCCCACGTCCACTGATGCGCCCTCCACACTGCCTCTGTATTAGCTGTGTAACTTCTCTGCCCAACGGACTGGGAGAAAACCTGAGGCAGTGAGTCTTGGGAAACCACTTGCACGTTTCTATTTTCTCTTTCTTTTCTCAGCTTTCGCCACCAGAATATTCTCAGGCTAACTTGGTGAATTATGAAGACACCCTAATCACTGCTGTGACAATAGCCAGCTAAATGAGTGAACCTAACTAAGACCAGCCCAGAGAGTCTGCTGACCTAAGCCTAACTAAGACCAGCCCAGAGAGTCTGCTGACCTAAAAGCTTGTAAGCTGAGTAAATGCTTATTATTTTAAATCACCAAGTTTGGGGTTCTTTTATCATGCAGTCTTATTATGCAACAGATAGAAATACTTTATTTTTATTTATGGGTTGAGTCCAGAAAGAAAGATGTTTAAAATAAAGGTATCAAAAAATAGATGTAAATAGCTTTGTTCATTGCAATTGATACATAAAGAACTTTAAAAAATTTTTTTTAATTTTTAAAAAATTTTATTTATTCATTTTAGAGAGGAGAGAGAGACAAAGAGAGAGAGAGAGAGAGAGAGAGAGAGAGGAGAGAGAGAGAGACAGGGGGGAGGAGCTGGAAGCACCAACTCCCATATGTGCCTCAACCAGGCAAGCCCAGGGTTTCGAACCAGCGACCTCAGCATTTCCAGGTCGACGCTTTATCCACTGAGCCACCACAGGTCAGGCCAAGAACTTTTAAAAGTTTTAATCGTGGAAAAAATAAAATTTGATGGCATCTGAATTCTAGCTATTATAAATATATACATTATATATTTATTTATATTATTTATATTATATAAATACCATATATTTACATATATAATATATAATATAAATATATATTTTATATTATATATTTATATTTATATATATTTATTTTTAGTAGGCCAGCATATATATATTTAGTTGGCCAGCATAGATAAATGAAAGATTTATTTCTTTTTCAAGTAGATTGTTACACATGTAAGATTACATATTTGGTTATAAAAGCATGTTTTATCTTATTGATTTATAAATGTGGCATGAATATGTTTTATTTGGTTAATGCTGTTCTTTTCATGTGTCTCTTCATTTTATGCTAAAGTTCTCCACAACTGAATTGATATAAAAATTGGAACATTTTCAAAATACTTGAGATAAAATCAAGGAGAAAGCAATGTAAAAAATTCTGTAGAGCTAAAACAAAATTTATGTTTTATATCACAACATGTATTATCTATCAGTGAACTATTGTATAGGGATTTACCCAGATGGGCACGTATCAATCCTGTACCAAGTAGTATACTTCATAACTTCCACTCAAATAACATACTACAAATCCACAGAGCCTATTTTGAGAGGAGCATGATGTAAAATGAGCCATATTTAGTCTTCCTGCAAATGTAAATTGCCAGCTGTGAGGTGCTTTGGAAATGGGTGGATGGTCTTAAATTTTATTGGCTTAAGTATGTATTTTTAAACTGAGTAAATTTTAAAACTTCCTGATTAAAAGATGCTGTGTTTTTGTTTTGCTACTCTTTGCTGGTCTGGGTACAGAGACCTAGGTAAGTTATGCACTTATTTTTTAATACTTTAATTTTTTAGAGCAGTTTTGAGTTCAAGCAAGATTAAGTGGAGGGTGCAGAGATTTTTCATATACCTTTTACTCCCATATAGGTAAATCTGCTTTCATTAACCACATTCCTACCAGAGTGATGCATTTGTTATATGGTTGGTGAACCTACATTGACACATCAAAATCAAAGATAGTCAAATAATTTATATTAACATTTACAAAGTCTAATAATTTACATTAGCATTCATTCAGTATTACATATTCTATGGGTTTAGACAAATGTATCATGTTGGAGACCGAATAAATAAACAGGGTGTTTTTGCAATCTGGATATCTACAGAGGTGCTGGGCCTAACCCCCTCCTCACCTGCCTAGTTAACAAAGAGCTATACCTGATTCTCACCTGATTCTCACCTGATTCTCGTTTGTCTCACCCATGTTTTCCGGAAGAGGCTGGAAGCTAGTTTCTTATTAGTGTAAAGTAGATTTGAATGGTATAGTGGGGGTTGTCTTTGAGTTGCCTTAGAAACTTAATTGAATTGCTAATGGACCACGTTTTTCCATGATTAAAGGTGGATGCGCTTTTGGGAGCAGTTACTTTATGGTTCAGAAACAGTAGAAACTGTTGGCCGTAGCATCCTCCCGAACCCATCTGTGTGTATATATCTTTATGTCCCTGTCTATCATTTATTTAATTCCATACCTTTTCTCGTTCGAAGACCCCATAATAAACTTATCGTGGCTGGACTGCGACAGTATAATAACATGGCTCCTTCATTATAGTATCTTAGAGAGTACTTTCACTGCCCTAAAATTCTGTGCTCTACTTAGTTTTCCCTCCCCACCCCAAACCTTAGAAACCACTGATATGTTTACTGTTTCCATTGCTTTGCCTTTTTCATAATGACACATAGTTGAAATGATACAGTTTTTCAGATTGGCTTCTTTTTATTTGTGATATGTATTTAAGGTTCTTTCATATCTTTTCATGGCTAGATAGCTCATTTATTTTCTAGTACTGAGTAATGTTCCATTGTCTGGATATATCACAGTTTATTTATCCATTCACCTACTAAATTTAGGTGCAAGGGTTTAGAATAGAAGATCATTGCTTTTGAGTCTCTTGAAATCTACCAGGGAAAGGAAGCAGTCAACTTGAGAGAGGACACTTATTTGCCTCTGTTACAATTCAATAAGTACAGAAAATTCCTCCTTTTGACCTAGGAAAGAGTAGTAGTGCAGTGAAGACCTCTCTGTCTCTATTGATGTAGAAATTACTTACCAGAATGAGGAGAACATTAGGGACCCCAATGACCAGGGGCAGGATGACTACAGTGCAGTGAGGATGACATGGTTCTCTCTTGCAATATACAAATCTACTGAATCATCTTTGCTCAGGCAAAGTGGCTTCCATTTACAAGGATTTGTTTTTTTACTTTCAGTTCCTCCACAATGTGAATGACTTTGTGATTAATCATGTAGATCTCAGTTCATGGTTCTATCTAAATTTAGATACATATATCCAAATGCCAAAAATCTCCATTTCAGATTCATCATAAATAAACTTTATGATTTTCAAAGCTAAACCCTGTTTTTCAGGTATTCCATGACTCAGTGAATGGCAACAATATACCCCTCTTGGTTACTGAATCTTTTATTCTCCTTATTCTTGTATATATTATTCTCACCTTCTTTTTCTACAGCTAATTGCCAAGCCCTGTCTATTCTACCCCCCCAGACTACTTTAAATAGTTCATTACATTCTAAAACCATAGCCCTACACTTGTCTAGATTACTCCCTATTTCCCCAAACTATTATTACTTTCACTAGCCTAATCCTCTCCAACTTCACACTGTAACCAAAAGGTTCTCTCTAAAATGTAAATCAGATTATATCAGTCTCACACAAAAACAAGTCAATAAAATCCAATTGCCCTTGGAGTATTTTACAGCTCTCTGTCAAAAAATACACAATTTTAAAAATAAAAAAATGATTGAATTTGGCAGTTTCACATAGTTCAACCTAATGTAATAAAGTTTTTATCAACTGGTTCGTGGTTTTCCTTTCAGCTTCAACTGTCTTCACTTTGCATGTCTTTCAGTCCAGGTACAAAGAATGGGAAGAGTAGGATACCAGAAGAAAATTTAAATTTAAATTTACTATTAGGCACCTCATATTTGAAAAACCTGTGAATTATCTATAGGAAAATATCATATATATATACACACACACACACACACACACACACACATACACACACACACACATATATATATGTATGTATATATTATATATATAATTTGTATTTTACTGAATTGAGAAGCAGGGAAGCAGAGAGATAGACTTCTGCATTTGTCTGACAGGAATCCATCTGGAATGCCCACTAGGGGGCAATGCTCTGACCATCTGGGGCGTTATTCTGGTGCAATTGGAGCCATTCTAGTGCCTGAGGTGAAAGCCATGGAGCCCTTCTCAGCATCCGGGCCAACTTTGCTCCAATGGAGCCTTGGCTGTGGGAGGGGAAGAGAGAGACAGAGAGAAAGGAGAGGGGGAAGGGTGGAGAAGGAGATGGGTGCTTCTCCTGTGTGCCCTGGCTGGGAATTGAACCTGGGACTTCCACATGCTGGGCTAATGCTCTGCCACTGAGCCAACCAGCCAGGGCTTCTGATAAATATTTTTATAGATAAGGGAAATGTGGGCAGGAGCCATATCTTTTTTTTTCTCTTAAGTGAGAAGTGGGGAGGCAGAGAGACAAACTCCTGCATGAGGCCCAACTGGGATCCACCTGGCAAGCCCCCTACCCAGTGATGTTTTCTGCTGATCTTGAGCCATTGCTCCATTGCTTGGCAACTGAGCTTTTTTTAGTGCCTGAGGCTAGGCCATTGAGCCATTCTCAGAACCCCGGGCCAACTTGCTCCAACTTAGCCATGGCTGGGGGAGGAGAAGACAAAGAGAGAAAGGAGAAGGGAGAGAGAGATAGAGTGAAGACAGAGGGGGAGGTGTGGAGAAGCAGATGGTTGCTTCTCTTGTGTGCCCTGACTGGGATTTGAACCTGGGACATCCACACACTGGGCCAACACTGTACCACTGAGCCAACTGACCAAGGCCATATATTTAGGGATCATTATTATATAAATTTCAATTGAAGATAAAAAGTGTACATGATCAAAGGAATTGTATAGAATAAAAGGAATGGAGGGCTAAGGATGAAATCAAAGGAGCATCAATATAAGAAAGGTAAATGAAGAAGAGCTTAGAGAAGAGGCCAAAAAGAGGAGTCAAGGTAACATAAGAAAACCTAAGAGAATGTGATAGTATGAGATGGAGATAAAACAGATAAAAGGGTTAAAAGTATACAATAATTTTCATTTTGGTTTTGGCTAGCAAGTCACTGATGAAATTATCAGTGAAGATATGGAGAGGAAGATCAATTACAGACTATTGAATAGTGAAAAGAAAAGAAAGTGGGATATAAGTATAGACAACTCATCTAAAAAAACTTGACTGCGATAAAATAGAAAAATATGTCTAATAGTTATTGATTAATATGTAATAATAAATTGGGTATAATAATAAATTGTGAGTTCTTGATAAAAAAAAGAACTTAAAAATCTCACTCACTAAAGAAACGCTTGAATACATGAACATGTCTTAAACCAGAATAAATTGCTTACCACTTAGTAATTTATAAATAATTGACAATATCTGTCAAGCCATTGACTGTCTGCCAGATATTGTGATTTGGCTTTATGTTCATGAATGCACTTCATTCTCTCCAAAGGCTGATTCCTTCTAAATACGTCTGAGTTTCTGTTGTCTTTGATCACTGCTGAAAGAATATTTTATCTGAAGTATATCTTCCTTCTCAAAGACTTACCCTGATATTATTTAGTCCTTACTTTCTGTCTTATACAGGAAGTAGTAGAGAGCAATCAGTACTGATCTCTTCTTTCCTGTGGTAGATGTTACGTTGTTCCCAAGTATTTCCAGCTATTTACCTTCATGGCACATCGCATGTTTGCACTTTTGACTCTCTTGACTGTTGATGGCTAATAAGGAGTTAGGAGGAGTAGTGTGTGTTATTTCTGGGTGAGAGCAATTCATAGGAAGTACAAGTTGATCCAGGAGTATCTTATTCTCTGCAACATCAGTGAACAATATTCTAGATATTGGAAAACCCGTGATTTCACTCTTGGAAATGTAATTCCCTACACAACTCATAATTAATATATAATGGGAGGGAGAAATAAACCTTGTAGTTTTTCTGAGATTTGGGCTTACTTGTTATTAGAGCATAATCAATCTGATATGTTTTTAAAATTGTTCGTCTTTGCCCCTGGCAACTTCATTTCAAGGCAAATAAACTCCCTTTCATTCTTAGCCTGGGAATCAGCATAGAACAGCAGGTTTAATGTTGTGCACACTTTAGACTTAAATTGCTGCTCAACTTAAAATGTTGGTTCCACGGCTTGTTTGCTTTGTGATCTGTATGTAATCTCTCTGAGTTTTACTGTTCTCATATGTAAAATTGGCATAATAATGATATTTATTTCAGAGAGGTTTTAAAGGGGTAAAATGAAAACTATTGTATGAAGTGCCTGGTACAAACTTAATTTATAGAAATGACTCAGTAAATGTTTGCTCTTGTTATCATTAATCGTCTATTCAGAATATTTTCAAGTTTGTTCCTTAACTGAAGCTTACTTTTTCATGTATACAAATATATACACACAATAGGTATTCATCTGTGGCTTATTTTTTAACATCCTGAGAGTCAGGATTTGAGATTGGAGTCTACGTGCTTCCCAGTGCTACTTAAAAAACCTCTGCTCTTTTGGCCTCATGTTATTTGAATATATCACACCTGTTTCATTTCTTATTTCTTTTTTTTTAATTTACAGAGACAGAGAGAGGGATAGACAGGGACAGACAGACAGGAACGGAGAGAGATGAGAAGCATCAATCATCAGTTTTTCATTGCGACACCTTAGTTGTGAATTGATTGCTTTCTCATCTGTGCCTTGACCTGGGGCCTTCAGCAGACCCAGTGACCCCTTGCTCAAGTCAGTGGCCTTGGGTCCAAGCTCATGAGCTTTGCTCAAACCAGATGAGTCTGCGCTCAAGCTGGCAACCTCAAGCTGGCAACCGGGGTCTTGAACCTGGGTCCTCCGCATCCCAGTCCGATGCTCTATCCACTGAGCCACCGCCTGGCCAGGCTCATTCCTTGTTTCTGTCATCTGCTATCTCTTAGGTACTCCCTTTTAATTACTGGTAAATGTAATATCAAGTCAGTTTTCCCCTCCACCCTTAAGTGCATTTATTATTCTGGAGGACTTCATTTGTACTGACAAGTCATCCTAAACAAACAAAACCAAATACCTTCTCTTGCATGCCACCCACATCACCAAATACATCAGCTTCTCAGTTCTTGATTCTCTCCCTGTCTCTACTCAATTTGAGAACTTTAATCTGCTTTAGAGAATATCACCAGATAATGTTCTTGACTAGAACTGCTTCACCTTAGAAAATTTTAAATTCAAATAACTGACTATTACTTACTCTGCTTTCAGATTTTTCACTCAATTATTTGACACTGTTTGTTGACCATTTTAAGATAGTCAGCCTCTTAAACCAACCTATCAGCCTCCTCATGTCCTTACTCCCTTACTTTCCAGATTAGACCCATATAGTAAATTATTTTAATTAATCCTTTCTCAGTTTTCTCATCAATGGCCCTTTTGCTATTCCATCCTAAAAACTGTCAAAATTCCAACCACAAATTAAGACAGTGATTTACCTTCTTTACTATTATAAATGATCCTGGAACATATCACACAATTACTCAGTTGTTGCCAGTATGCATCAATTCGTGGTCTTTTATCATTGGGTAGAGATCAATCTTCATTTCTTTAGTCAGCTCGAACACTCTTTATTGGTTCACACTCAATAGAATATGTATTCTTTTGAATTCTTGATAATGCCTCTAACTTCTACATTCTTTTTACAAGCTTATTTGAACCTGAATTCAAACTTGCCTTAGTTTCTGCTAGAATGGAAACAGTATGTCTCTTTCAGTCTAAAGTTTGTCTCTCCACTGATGCTCTGGACGTATTCCCATCTGCCAGTTATAGCCCCTTCTTCTTTTCAATAGTTCCCTTTCTAAATGATCTTCCTTATCCTCCACATTAAACTACTGTGAATAGAAAAAAATATATATATATATATATGTCTCTGTCCCCAGTTTCTGGCAGACCTCCTAAAATCTTTGTAATTAACTAAGTAGTAAGATTACTAGGAGCATCTTTTGTTCTAATATATATCTATATTTCTATTATGTATATCTGATTTTTAATGACTGAAACAAAAAGATCTAAAACTACAGCTTCTGAAAGAACCATTTGTTTTTGCTGGTCTTTTACTTCTGGTTTTTGAACTTGACCTTGGCCTTTCATTGGGTCTGTGTTTCAGAGCAGGATCTCTGAAGATGTCCCTTTTGATGACAGTTTTGTCCAAGGGGATATCCATAGAGTACCTCGTGAGCATGAGGTGATTGTAGTTATAAACTTTCACAAACGACTTAATCTTTGACCTCTTGGTCTTTGACCCTGGTTCCTGACACAGAGTTCCTAAAACCCTTGGAATCTTCTAAGTGATAGGAGTGTCTTCTGTCCCAATGAGGTGACTCTTGTTGGGTTCCAGGATAGCTTCAGGATGGGAGCAGGTTACTAGAAAGACCAAGCTATGATTAGAAGGTTGGGAAGATTTTAGTCCACTCCTCATCCTCCATGAAGGGGCAGGAGACTGGGAACTAAGTTAATGGTGAAGGTGCATAAAAATCTCCAAAATATGAGGTTTGGAGAGCTTCTGGTTTGATGAATACAGCTATGAGATGGTGTGTGTGTGTGGGGGGGGTGGGCTTCCCAGCTCCACAGGGACAGAAGCTCTTGAGCTCAGGACCGTTCCAGACCTTGCTCTGTGTATTTCTTCATCTGGCCATTCATTTGGACCTTTTGTCATATTGTTTATTTTTCAATAAACTGGTAAATGTGCTTCTCTTCTTTCTATGAACTATTCTAGCAAATGGATAAACCCAAAGAGAGGGTTATGGGAACCACTAGTTCGTAGCCAGGCCAGACAGAAGCTGTGAGAAACTGAGAACCTGTTACTTGATTGAGGTTGGCATTTGAAGTGGGGGGACAGTCTTGTGGGGCCAAACCTTTAACCTCTGGGTTCTCCACTGACTTTCAGTAGATAGTGCCAGGATTGCTTGGTGTGGAAAAGCTCACACATCAGAAGTACCATAAGTGTGAGAGTAAAAGAATAAAACTGATGTTTCCTATAATAACTATAAACATTTTTCTCAATACAAGAAGTACTACTATTTGAATTTCACATGAGTTATGTCAAAGTCTACCAGAGGTTATGTGCTGTGTGTGTGTGTGTGTTGTGTATCTATAGCTGTGTCTATATTTATACTTATATACCTATATCTATAACTATCTATATCTATAATATATATATCTTTACCTCTAACTTAATATCTATATTATCTAGAGAGGAAAAAGAGATGTGGTTTTCTAAATAATTATATAGAACCTAGTAAGCACTGACATAGCTAAAAAAGTGAAACATGAAACAGATATAGTGACAGAAACAGCCCACTGTGGTTATGGGTCTTTCAGATTCATGACTACATACTTACCTTTTATGTCTTCTCTCCTAAATCAAGCCCTTATATATATTAACTGTAACATTCTCGACATTCTCTTATCTGGCCGCCTTGAATCAAGTCTCACTTCCTGCCTATCCCACACAATTATTAGATTAATCTACTGTAAACTCCACTTTCATCATGTCACTCCCTCATTCAAACAGTAAAGTGTTATCTCCTCCTGTATCTAATAGCTCTTTGTCTATTCATTTTATTTATTAAAATAAAAAGTGCAATAGTTGAGTACATCCGAAAAACACTGAATTTCCCTCTCACTTTATTTCTTACAGAAGGAGTCTCTATTTACATGGCACAGAGCAGTAGTGCTTTATACAAAAATTAGTCTGGGCAATCTTACTGTGATGCAGGCATAGACAAATATTCATTTTCGGGAGTATTTCTTGATCACAGACAACCTAAGAATAAATAGAATTGCACAGATTGGTAACAAAAATACAACCTTGGATAAATGCTCTAAAATGAAGCTGTATATTGAGACCTGTATTTTTGTTTGCTGTACTGCCAGTCTTAATTCATGACTTGCCTATTGTAATTATCTAAGCAGATTTAGATTTGATATTCTTTAGTATTTCTGGCTTTTCTTGGATGCTTTTGGAATGACTTCCAAAGCCTTATTTATATTTCTAAATTATTGGTTTGTGTAAGGAAATAGGACCTAGCAGTGAAAGAAGAAAGTAAGCACTCACAAATGAGTCCATAAATGAATTTCAGAGTAATGTTTGCTGACAAAATTGTGTTGTGATTTTCTTTTCTCCTAGTTTTCCATCCGTAGATAATACCATACGTTTGTTTTTATGGTCTTTACTTGTCTTTTATAGGGTCTGATAAGCAATTTTAAATCTGAAAATAAAGATCAACTTTTTGCATTTCCAGGCTGATATTAGGACTTTGTGGTTGTTTGCACAGTTCCACTTAAAGATCACAATCTCGAGCACACTGATGAATAAAAATGTCTTCTCTGTGCCTAAGGAGATAAAGTAAACCTGCAAATACTGAATGCTAGAATCACAGGGAAGGACATCACACCGTTCTGGTCTTTGAGTAAAATTACATATGAACACAAATGCATTTCTCTAACATGGGGAAACGTGCAATCACAGAGATGCAGGTGCGGTGCATTTTGATACTTCAGAGGTGGAGAATGGCCCTTGGTACCAAGCATCCTTGCTGCCCAAGGTAATGGTAGAATAATGTTCTCCGAAGGTGTTTATGCTCTAAGCCCCAGAACCTGTGAATATGTCACCTGACATGGAGAAAAGGACTTGAAAGATGTGCTCAATGTTAGGAACCTTAAAATGGGGAGATTATCCTGGATTACATAAACAGACCTGGAGTATCCCACAGTCTGTTTGGGAAGTCACACTAGTCAACAGATGGAAGGAGGTTCCTGATAAGCCAGAGAAACACTTAGGACAGGCAGTGCCAGTGGGGTAGACAACACTTCCCCACCATCTAGTGATATCCTTCGATTTATATAAGGCTAGAAACTTCTTGAGACAGATCTTGAATTCTGATCTCACAACAGGTGACATACAGAAATGCCTGCCATATTAGTTGAACTGGGACAAGGAACTAAATTGTAGAGGTTTCACTGAAAACTCCTAGGAAAAGAATCCCTTAGAGGTAAAATGATGACTAACCAGAAATTCCAGAGTCACCTGCAGGGCTTAGGAGTTAAAAGGGAAGAATCTGTGGCTTTGGAGACCCATCGTGATCTGAACTCCCAGGGAGTAGTATTGTGGTTAAGAGTACACGACTCAGCGCCAGGACTGAAATCCTGGATCATCCACTTAGGAGCTGGGAATACTCAGGGAAGTTACTTCTTGTGCTTTAGTCTCATCAACTGCAAAATGGAGATGATAACAGTAGCTATATTAGAGATCTTTTGTAAAGATGAAATGAGTGAATACATATAAAGCGCTTAGAAAAGTTTCAGACATATATTTAACATGCAATAACTATAGCTATTATTGATATCCGTGGCATGAAAGAATATGAGGCTTTTCTAAAGGAGCAGAACACAAAGAGAAGCCACTTTTCTATTTGCGTATGAGAGGGACTCCCTGTAGACCCGGAGTGCGGTGAACTTTGGTGGCTCAGAGGTGAGAGGCAGAAAGGAAAGCAGGACCCAGCTAGGAGTGCGCCGCACCGGCAGCGATGGCACAGGAACAGGCTCAAAAACACTGACCAGCAGCTGGGAGCAGTACTGATGTGGAGGCAGCAAACCGGAGAGCGTTAGTAACTCAGGACACAGTGATTACAGTTGGTGGCATGCTGGACTGCGCTGAGGCAATGACCTCGGCAGAACAGGCAGAGCATAGCTTGGAGTCCGGTGAATGAGAGATTGCTGCAAGACAGGAGTTAAGAGAAGGCTGTCTGCACAGGATTATAGCTAATGGGCAGTGAGTTTCCCTACCGTGAGAGCGCCTGTAGGACTATCTCCTCCCACCGTTTCCCGGAGGTTCTAGAAGGAAATCTGTAAAGAAGATAGAGCAGAGGCTCTGCTTTGGGAAGGTCGGGACTTTCAAACTAATAGGTTTGATGTCTTTTAATATGTGTATCACAATTTGCTGAAAATTGGGGAAACTTCAGGTTGCACAAACTACATATTATATAATATGAAAGATTCTCCATCAGAAAAATCAAGGGGGAGACCAGAGGAGGAAACAGATTTAGCCTGAACACACTGAAAAGAGAGTGTTTTGGAGAAAAGTTAAAATAAAATGTGTTAATGTCATTGGTAAAAAGGAAATTTAATTAATTTCTTTTCTTTTTTTTTCTTTTCTTTTTTTTTGCTTTCTACTTATATTACTGCTACACCTAAATTTGTGTGCCTTTATTTTGGGTGCTATGAAATGAAATAATATTAAATTAGCTTTTGACCTCTCATTCTTTCTAAACAGATGATGCTGACAGCATCTGTCAATCATTGGTATTTATTCTGCCCCTCCTTTAACAAGCAGTGAGGAAATGGTACACACATTGAAAAACCACTTATTCCTTCTTCAGACAGCAATTTTCAAATGGCTGTAGCACAGAAGAAGAAAATGTCACAAATCACCTATGAAGATTATGCAAATACATATTCAGGTCACTGCAGTGCAGCAAATGATGTACACAATCCTCAGAGGGAGCATATGGATATATTTGCTTGTGTGTGCGTGTTGTTCTACACTTGGCCTCTACTACCATGCTATAAATTAGTGCCAAAGGGACTTGTAATCCTAATAATTTTAATGTTTAGTGTCTACTTATAAAGACTACATTTCTGAATTCATTTGTCAATAGCACAGACATATAATAAAACTCAACATTAAAGTCGGATTGAATAAAATTCACTTCATATTTAGCAACAATAATGGATCGTAGTCTCTGAATTGGAAAGAACTCAGATGTTGAATACTTCAGCTTTTTTCCCAATACCCAAAATCTTTCTATGTTATCCCTGAGAGATTGCATCTAGAATCTGTTTTCCATTTACAATGTCATTAATAGTTTAGTATTCTTCACTAGTTCCTGTGTTTCTTCTGCCTCCTAAACAACACGAACCCACAGTTACCCACTGTCTTATATCTTCTCACACCTTTTTCCTTTCTTTACTTCCTCCCTTTCTTCTTTGCTCTTTATTCCTATAGCCTTCAAATAATAACTGCAAATATGACTTTTAATACATAATTCTAGTCTTGACTCTCAGGCCCCAGGTATAAATGTTGAACTGTCTAATAGATCTTTTCAGCTAAATATCCCACTATAACCACAAATGAACTTGACTTAGCTCCTGGGTTACCTCTTTTGGTCGATGGTACTATCTTGCTGTTGTTTTAAAACCCAGGGTATTTCTAAATGTTCTAACCTCCACTCTCTATACCAATTTAGTAGAGAGGAAAGAATGAATTGGGAATTTGAATAATTTGTTCTAATTAACAGACTTGGGACTATTGAATCATTAATTATATTGCTTTGAGATTTAATTTATCTAATAAGTGAGTTGATTGAAAGAGATAATTTTTAAAGTTTTTTCCAGTTTTGACATTTCCTCTGTGTATGATTCCTAATCCTATTAATTTTCTTCCATCAATTTTTGTTGCATTTGTTTCTTTATTTCTGCCTTCATCTCCCTTGATCTCATCCCTGTGGCTTCACCTAGACTTCTAGATCTTCAAGAGGTTTTGTACTTCATTAGCTCTTTCTTTAACTTATCTTTCTAATATGTTGAGTCATTGCCAGAATAATGTTCCTGAAACATAATTATGGTGATGTCATAAATGGTTCACTAACCTGCAGTGATGCACTATATCCTAAAGTTAAAATTCATATCCATGGTGACGCCAATCTGTAGCTTCCTCTCCCTCTTTGTCCCATCCATTTTCATCTATATATCTAGAGGTCACTTGAATGACTTGTCTTTCTCATACATATCATTCCTTTTCTAGACCAACCTCCTTTGTTCAACCTGTTTCCTCTACTTAGAATTCTTTTTCTTTTCATTTCTCTATGTGTGAGTTCTGTTTGTTGCTTAAATTTAAAAGAAAAGAGTGCCATTAAGCCTTCTATAGAAATTGTAACAAATAGCAAGATTTTATTCTTTTTATTACTGAGTAATATTCCATTATATACCTTCTTTATCAATTTATCTACCAATGGACACTTAGTTTGCTTCTATATCTTGGCTATTGTAAATAATGCTGTAATGAACATAGAAGTGCATACACCTTTTTGAATTAGTGTTTTTGTTTTCTTCAGATAAATATTCAGAAGTGGAACCTGATAGTAGATCTATTTTTAGTGTTTTGAGGAACCACTGTACTGTTTTCCACAGTGGTTGCACCAATTTGCACATGGACCAAAAGTGCACAATGATTTCCTTTTCCCCACAACCTCAGCAACACTTATTTGTGACATTTTGATAATAGCCATTATGACAGGTGTGAGTTGGTATCTCATTTTGGTTTTGATTTGCATTTCTCTGATCATTAGTGATGTTGAACATCTTTTCATACATCTGTTGGTTATCTGTATGTCCTCTTTGTCCTATGTTAACTTTTTGATCTGTTTATTTCTTGTTATTAAGTTGTATGAGCTTCTTATATGCTTTTGATATTAACCTTTTGTTAGATATATTTTTGTGAATATATTCTCCTATTTGGTAGATTTTCCTTTTGGTTTGTTGATGGTATCCTTTGCTGTGCAGAAGCTGTTCATTTTGATGTGGTTGCATTTGTTTATTTTTGCTTTTGTTTCCCTTGCTCAAGGGTGTCCCTGTGCATTTTCTATCTGAAAGGTGTGGATTTTAATAGATATAAAATTAAATCTCCTTATTAATTTTTATTAAACTAAATTGGCATGTATTTTATTTTCTTTTTTTTTTACAAGGACAGAAAGAGAGAGTCAGAGAGAGGGATAGATAGGGTCAGACAGACAGGAACAGTGAGAGAGATGAGAAGCATCAATCATCAGTTTCTGTTGCGACACCTTAGTTGTTCATTGATTGCTTTCTCATATGTGCCTTGAACGTGGGCCTTTAGCAGACCAAGTAACCCCTTGCTCGAGCCAGCAACCTTGCATCCAAGCTGGCAAGCTTTTTGCTCAAGCCAGGTGAGCCTGTGCTCAAGCTGGCGACCTTGGGGTCTCGAACCTGGGTCCTCCACATCCCAGTCCGATGCTCTATCTACTGTGCCACGGCCTGGTCAGGCATTTGGCATGTATTAATGTGAAGTATTAATGTTTCTTAATATGATAATGATTTTGTCCTTTGTATTTTGATTCTTTGTTACTTGGCACATAATTGATAATGAATCTGACTTTATTTATATTGCTTCTTTCATAAAGATAGCATAGTCACCTTTGTATTGCTGGTAGTTTTTGTCTTGAATTCTAATTTGGCTGATATAGATATTGCCACTCTTGTATTTTTGTTTGCATTACATGGATATATCTTAGCCTATCCTTTATTTATAACCTTTCCAAGTCATCTTGTTCTTAGTTTGTCTCTTGTAAACAGCATATTGTTGAATGTTGTTTTCTACTCTAATCTGAAAGTCTTTGCCTTTTAATTGGGGAGTTCAGCACACTTACCTACATTGTCATAACCGATCTGTTTGGTCTCACTTCTGTCATCTTGTATTATGGATTCTATTTTCTATGCTTCCTTGCCATTTTCTATGTTTCCTCTCTTGATATTTGGACCATATTTTGTTTGCTTTTATCTTTTGAAGAGGTTTAAATGAGAGAACTTCTGTTTTAAATTCTACCAATTATATCTTTAAGTTTATCTCATATTTGTTTAAAACAGTATTTCTCTATTCTGATATCGAAGAACAAAATAATACCTTTGGCCTCATCTCTACATATCATGTTTTTACTTTTCCTACTCTTTATGCCAACTTCTAATTGATAAATTCTTCTTGTCTTTTGTTTCCAGTATAAGTTTTTAATGAGAAGTTGAGAAAGGGTCTTTCCAGTACTTCTAGCATGTCATCAATCCTTTCATTTTTTTCCAATAACCATCTTCTCACTTTGTAACACTGGAGAAAATTGAGACAGTGTGCAAGCTATTTCTACTCAAATTAAGAAATAATTTGGTGAAACCCATCACTAAACTCCAGCTATGTTGTCCTGTTGTTAGTTCTCAGGTACACCAGCCCTTCTCCCTCCACTGTGTCTTTCACCACGGCTTCCTTTTTTTCCCTCCAAGTCTCCCTTAAATGTCATCTTCTCAGAAAGCTCTTCTTTAATTAATTAAACAAAAGTATGTCTCAATACCCTATTATTCTCTTTGCTAACTTTACATTTTCCTTTATAGTATCTATCATAATTAAATCATATATTACTTCATTTGTTTTCTTGTTTAATATCTGTAACCTTAATTAGACCACAGACTCTATAAAGTCAAGAACTAAGTCTATTTTGTTTCCCACAGCATTCTGTAATCTGAGCACTGTGCCTGTTATAGTGAGTGCTTAGGAAATAATTGTTGAATTGAGGGCAAAGTGGGACAGTGCAAGAGACTGTTATTCTTTTTTAAAAAATTAACAATTAAGTCTCTACTTAAGCTAAATAACACAGACTTTTGGTCCTATATATTACAGTAAGTAAACACCTTAATCTATGCAATCTCCCCCTCCTCTCCCCCCAAGTGTTTCTTGGGAACTAGATATTTTGCAAACACATTTAGTGCTGGGTTTAATAGCTATAATGCTATCTATGTCCATCAATTTCTGCCAGACATATACTACATATCTCTTTATCCATGGCTGCCATGGATTTGTTATCTTCCAGGGATATCCTCAGGGTACCAACACATTTATTAGACACTGAGGTCTTTTCTACTGCTATGCTGGATATTGATACTGTGATATTAGAGTCTTCATTTTTCAGAACCCTACTATGTTTTTCACTTCAATGAGAAGAATGTACAGGGCTTCTACTTCATGACAAGCTTTGCATGAGCCAAGAAGCAATGTTATGGTCACCGAAATGCATTGGGTTCCTTATGAAAAGAGTTTCCTGTTTTGCTTATAAGATCAGCTGAGGTGCCATTCAGTAAGGTTGAGTGTAGAGCAGACATCATGCTGATCTTTCCACTTACTATCTCTTGGACTAAATGTAGCAAAATATCCTGCCTGAGTTACAGGAAAACAAACTATAATTAGTCTTTCTCTTTTCATTTTAATCTTAATCTTAATTTTAATTTAATTTGATTTTATTTTTTTAAGTGAGAGATGGGGAAACAGAGAGATAGAATCCTATGTGCACCCCAACTGGGATCCACCTGTAAAGCCCCTTACCTGGTGATGCTCTCTCAATCTGTGACCATTGCTCCGTACTTGGTAACTGAGCTACTTTAGTGCCTGAGGAGAAGCCATGGAGTCATCCCTAGCATCTGGGGCCAACTTACTCAAACCAATTGAGCCATGGCTGTGAGAAAGGAAGAGAGAGAGAGAGAGAGAGAGAGAGAGAGAGAGAGAAGAAGAAGAAGAAGAAGAAGAAGAAGAAGAAGAAGAAGAAGAAGGAGGAGGAGGAGGAGGAGGAGGAGGAGGGGTGTAAAAGCAGATGATCACTTCTTCTGTGTGCCTTGGCTGGGAATTGAACCTAGGACATCCACACACCAGAGTGATGCTCTACCACTGAGCCTACTAAGGCCAGGGCCCACTTTTTTTTTTACTAATTTTGTTCAGATATGACAGTGAGGCTTAAGGTAAGATTTTTATTATATACAAAGTAGATAAGAATCAATAAAATATTACAATTAGATATTTATGTAAATTATTCTAGGTCTTCTTTGAAAAGACATTTTTATTCTCACCTGAGAAGCAACCTCATTCTAAGATTTAGCTAAATAAAAAATAAATACTTTGCGATTTGTTACAGTAGGTTAGCTTCTAATGAAGAAAATTGAGAACAAACTCAAATTACCATTTTTGTTTTAGTTTTTAGCTCTTTTGAGTCTACCTTAAAACCTACAACATATCAGCTAGAGGGAGGTCTCTAATCCTTATTGGTCCAGGGACTTAGAAAACTACAGCCACATCAAGATGTTGCAAAGGAGAGTTATAGTTGTCTACTGATCTCATTCTCTGTTTCTACTCTTGACCGACAAGGACATTTTCCTTCCTCACAGACAACTTACTGTGGAAATTTCTGTTTCTATACTCTAGATCTGTGCAAAGAAAGTCCTGGCTTATTTTTACTTTCCTTCCAGGAACAAGAAAAGTGGCAGTTCTCTCTCTGCTAGGTATGGCTACCACTTCCACACAGAGTAATTCTTTCTTAACGGCAGAGCAATCTCCTCCAACAAAGTATTTTAAAAATTTATATTTTAGGAGTTAAACTTTGTTTTCAGAGCATTGGGAATTTTGTAGAAACAAAGGACAATTTTAGCATTTTTCTCTTAAAAATTTTTTTTCTACCTGTTTTTTGGGCATAGTGATGACTAACAGTTGTAAAGTATTCCTTTTTTATATATTTTTTTTTCTGAAGGAAGAAGCAAAAAGGGTATTCAGGAGAAGATAAGCAAGAGAAAAAGACATAGATGTCCTCCTTTGAAAGAATGGACTGGTTAACAGAGAAACAGGCCATTTGCAAATGACTAAATCTCATCTATAAAGAAGAGAATTAACAGGGAACTAATTAGGGAAATGCCTATGAAATAAGATAATATAGATCTGAAAATATAGAGAGCATCTGCTCAAGTTTCTTTCATTTTACAGGTGGAAGAATAGAGTCTCAGAGATCTATCAGTCATATTATGAGTCATTGGCAGAACCAACAACAGAACCAAGGTTACATACCCCCTTGGCAATCCTTTAGTCCCTGAAACTTGGCACAAACCAAAATCATTCAATGAGTATTCATCTCTCTGAGCAATTATGATACTATATTTTAGTTGTCTACTGTTTTTTGAGATTTCATCTTCCCAATTAAACTGTTTGTTCCTAGAAGGAAAGACTTAACAACATCTTTTTATCACTTGGATGTAGCACAATATCTGTTACATATGGAACACTCAATAAATGCTTATTATATCTGGGAACAAATGGATGAGTAAATGTGGTCTGTGGAATCAAACTGATAATTTTTTTTCTTTTTATCCAAGTTTCAAAATTTTCTGAACTGCAGTTTCATACTTTTTGAAAAGGAAAACAACTTTAACAAGTAATAATAAATGCAGCCAAGTCTGGATTGTACATAGGAATTTCTTTGTGTCATTGACCTCCAATATTTCCTTATATATTTGGGACTCATCCACTCTGGAGAAGGAAAGGGAGCTCTCTTTGATTTATAGCTAAGCTTGCCATTTCTCTCATCTCATTTTCTTTTTTTTTTTTTTTTTTTTTTTTTTATTCCTTTTTTTAGAGAGGAGAGGGAGAGGCAGAGAGAGAAAGAGGAGAGACAGAGAGAGAGGAGGGGGAGGAGCTGGAAGCATCAACTCCCATATGTGCCTTGACCAGGCAAGCCCAGGGTTTCGAACCGGCGACCTCAGCATTTCCAGGTCGACGCTTTATCCACTGCGCCACCACAGGTCAGGCTCATCTCATTTTCAATGTAATGATCTAATCAGAGATTTGAAGTTTCTAGGATAACCCTAAGGAAACACGGTTGTTAATTCCCTTAGGGAAAGTACTAATTCTGACACAAATTACCATCTTTTATTTCCTTCCAAAGAAAAAGATTGCAACTATAGTACAGGGTAAATGTTCTTTTTCATTTGGGGCCAGATAAAATCCAAAACCTTTTGAAGGCAGATGATGTGGTCTTCTAAGAAATGCCTGGTGTATGCCATGGACGGACATATTGTTTGGGAATAAGAGGTGCCTAAAATTGTGTATGAGATTCAGTAAGAAATAGTCTGGGCTTTCCGGAGTCCTTGAAGTTTATCCTGTCTTGGGCTGCTCTCCTTTCTTTACACTTACCCTTGCTCAGGTGACCTGGACATGAGATACTTGATGGCATAGATTTTTATTTTAGTGCCTGAGTTTTCCTAACTTTTGGGTCTACAAATAAGATGCCCTTCTACAAGCTGTTTGGTTTTGTAAACTATTTTAAAGTTGTTTAAGAAGCCCAAAAGATTTAGTTTAGACATTGACCAACCACACAAACACAGCATATGTTAAGACTTCGAGCATTCAAGGATTCTAATTTAAACTACAAAGGTTTTATATTTTAGTTAGCATCTGTATCATTTTGGAAAGATAGTAAGATTCTATCTATAAAATATTAACTTCATTAGGGTTAGATAGGAAAGTTTTCTTTTCCTTGAGGAAATACTGTAAAGAGGATACTTCCTTTAGAAAATTTTCTTTTGCATTGTCAAAAAGTCATTGAAATCCAGTGGTTCTTTAGGAAGCTAACTTTTTTTTTTTTTCAATTCAGTGAGAGGAGGGGAAACAGAGAGACAGACTCCAGCATGCCCCCTTACCAGGACCTGGCCAAAAAGCCCCCTATACGGCATTCTCTGTCCACCTGGGCATTGCTTCATTGCTCAGCAACTGAGCTATTTTAGAAACTGAGGCCAGAGACCATGGAGTCATCCTCAGCACTGGGGCCAACTCACTTGAACCAGTTGAGCCATGGCTCCAGGAAAGGAAGATGGAGAGAGGCAGAGAGAGAGAAAAAAAAGGGGAGAGTGAGAAGTAGAGAAGCAGATGGTTGCTTCTCTTGTGTGCCCTGACCGGGAATCAAACCTGGGACACCCACACTTTGGGCAGACACTGTACCACTGAGTCAACCTGCCAAGACTCCAGGAAGTTGACTTGAACCCACATTTTCTATAATATGTACAAAGGTAGTGAAATGGCTCCTCTTTCAGAATATAAGTGATATTCTATGCCAGATTACTTTAAACATAAGAGAAAATTTAGGTTTTTGGTGTTTATAAACTTTTGCAATTTGTATTCCTTTTTAAGAAAAACAATACAAATTTAAAGATATAAAATGCTGTGGCTATTTTAATGCCCTGACTACAATTAGTTTAACATATAGCAACATAGTATTCAGATCAGAGTGAGCAATAGTATTAATGAATTGGAATTTAAAATATCTTACAAATATTATGAAATCAAGAATACACCTTGCTAGATAACGTTCCAAGGATTTAGAATGGGTCCATTCATGTAAGGGCTCCTCAAGCTACATTAGCTTAAGACAGAAAAACCATTTCTATATCATAATTCATTTTTATTTCTCAAATTCTTATTAAAGACAATGGAAGAAACAAACGCAAGTACATCATTCTCTTCTGTGTTTAAGGAGCTCGATTTCACAAAAATAGTAAGTCTTGTCAACCCCTTGATGACCCATGCTGTTAGATTTGGGTTCCCAACAACTGTTTGATGGTTTAAAGGCAGAGTATAATAATAAATATCAGAGAACTTTTATGTATACGTATTTTATATATTTATACTATTTATACAATTTATAAAGTAAAATATAGAAATTATGTCTTTATTTTCTTACTATATGTAGTAGTGTATATATATACATTTATGTTTTCAATATACTATATAAAGCATATATAGTATATATATATGAAATAAGAGTACATATATTAATGTCTTCTTACTATATATAATATATATTTTAGCTACTTTATATTAGTATATATAGACCATGCAAACAATTCCATTCTTATATATAGTAAGAAGATAGAGACATATTTTATTTTATATATTCTATTTTATAAATATAATAATTATGTAGAATATATATGCAAAAATAAAACAACAATTTTTGTAGATATATAATACATATACATTTACACATATTATACACATGCATATACATTGTGTACACATATATATGTATATATAGTTATGCGGTGAGATAACATATATACTAAGAAGATAAAGACTGTACAAAGTGTGATAGTGTCCATTGTCCTCTGTATGGAAACTTTCCTTAGGTCTCAGTTGGTTCTTGGCCTGCCTGTGCCTCTTTGATGGAAAACCACAAACTAGTAAAATTCTGGTTACTTTTGAACATCCAAGTTGGAAAGCAGAAAATTTATGTTAGCGGGATAAGACATTCTGACTTGAGTATAAAACGTATGTAAGTTAATAACAAGGAGGAAAATGTAAATCTATTTTTCTGACCCTTGGACTGTTTGCTTTAATGAATAGCAATTCTCACTTCACGTGAATCCCAAAGAGAGCTTGAGTTTTCTGGTCAATTCCAGTTCAGGGCACGAAAATCAGTGACAAAGTGCTGTGGGAAGGTTGATGAGTTATTTAAAGATTATTTTTATCCCCTGGCTGGTTGGTTCAGCGGAAGAGTGTCAACCTGGCATGTGAAGACCCAGATTTGATTCCCAGCCAGGACACACAGGAGAAGTGCCCATCTGCTTCCCCACCATTCCCCCTCTCCTTTCCCTCTATCTCTCTCTTTTCCTTCTGCAGCCAAGGCTCCATTGGAGCAAAGTTGGCCTGGGCACTGAGGATGGCTCCATGGCCTCCACCTTAGGCACTAGAATGGCTCCGGGTGCAATGAAGCAACACCCCAGATGGGTAGAGCATTGCTTCCTAGTGGGCTCGCTGGGTAGATCCTGGTCAGGCACATGCAGGAGT